>NW_027510052.1:0-43117 GCF_051311805.1 Agelaius phoeniceus | reverse complement strand
AAATGGAGGCCATTTTCCATGGGGAAAACGAAGTCATTGGCCCAGGCTCTGGGTGTCAGATGACTGGTGGCATCTGGGGCTGTAAGGACTTGCAGGGTCCTAGTTGCTGGCAGCTTTCGTTCTGGAAGGATCCAGCACAGTTTGTAGATTCCTGGCTTGGCACTGCCCTGCCTGCCAGGCAGAGTGGCCACAAATGAAGGCCATTTTCCATGGGAAAAACGAAGTCCTTTCCCCAGGGTCTCAGTAATATGTTCAAGGTGGCGTTTGAGGCTCTAAGTACTTCCAGGGCCCTAGTTGCTGCCAGCTTTTCTTTTGGAAAAATCCAGCAACGATTGCATCATTCTAGCTAGGCTCCCACTTTCTGCCAGGGTGAGTGGCTGCCAAGGGAGGCCATTTGCCATGGAAAAAGAAGTCCTTTCCCCAGGGTCTGGGTGTCAGATGAAAGGTGGCCTTTGGGGTTCTGAGGACTTGTAGGGTAGTACTTACTGGCTAGAGTAGAGGAAATGGATTCTATTTGAATATCTGTCCCACAGGTCCTGGTTGTCCTTGATGGGCTGCAGCTGTGAGCATTGAAGAGAACTGGGATAAAAGGGGGCGGCGTAGCCATTCAGGGAGAGCCTTGAAGGAGCCCTGAACTGGGAAAGAACAGCATGCAGAAGAAAGCATCTGTGCTGTGAAGATCTGCAGCCATAAGAACACACCGAGGAGGTATGGACTTTAGCAATCTGAGAACAGCATGATGGGACTCTAGAGAAATAGAACAACAACAAGTGGCAGCTTTAGATTTGGAGCAATCCAGCAAAGCTTGCAAATTTCTTGCTGGGCACCACCCTCTTGGTCAGGGCGAGTGGCCAGAAATGGAGGCCATTTTCCATGGGGAAAACGAAGTCATTGGCCCAGGCTCTGGGTGTCAGATGACTGGTGCATCTGGGGCTGTAAGGACTTGCAGGGTCCTAGTTGCTGGCAGCTTTCGTTCTGGAAGGATCCAGCACAGTTTGTAGATTCCTGGCTTGGCACTGCCCTGCCTGCCAGGCAGAGTGGCCACAAATGAAGGCCATTTTCCATGGGAAAAACGAAGTCCTTTCCCAGGGTCTCAGGAATATGTTCAAGGTGGCGTTTGAGGCTCTAAGTACTTCCAGGGCCCTAGTTGCTGCCAGCTTTTCTTTTGGAAAAATCCAGCAACGATTGCATCATTCTAGCTAGGCTCCCACTTTCTGCCAGGGTGAGTGGCTGCCAAGGGAGGCCATTTGCCATGGGAAAAAGAAGTCCTTTCCCCAGGGTCTGGGTGTCAGATGAAAGGTGGCCTTTGGGGTTCTGAGGACTTGTAGGGTAGTACTTACTGGCTAGAGTAGAGGAAATGGATTCTATTTGAATATCTGTCCCACAGGTCCTGGTTGTCCTTGATGGGCTGCAGCTGTGAGCATTGAAGAGAACTGGGATAAAAGGGGGCGGCGTAGCCATTCAGGGAGAGCCTTGAAGGAGCCCTGAACTGGGAAAGAACAGCATGCAGAAGAAAGCGTCTGTGCTGTGAAGATCTGCAGCCATAAGAACACACCGAGGAGGTATGGACTTTAGCAATCTGAGAACAGCATGATGGGACTCTAGAGAAATAGAAGAACAACATTGGTAGCTTTCGATTTGGAGCAATCCAGCAAAGCTTGCAAATTTCTTGCTGGGCACCACCCTCTTGGTCAGGGCGAGTGGCCAGAAATGGAGGCCATTTTCCATGGGGAAAACGAAGTCATTGGCCCAGGCTCTGGGTGTCAGATGACTGGTGGCATCTGGGGCTCTAAGGACTTGCAGGGTCCTAGTTGCTGGCAGCTTTCGTTCTGGAAGGATCCAGCAGAGTTTGTAGATTCCTGGCTTGGCACTGCCCTGCCTGCCAGGCCAAGTGGCCACAAATGAAGGCCATTTTCCATGGGAAAAACGAAGTCCTTTCCCCAGGGTCTCAGGAATATGTTCAAGGTGGCGTTTGAGGCTCTAAGTACTTCCAGGGCCCTAGTTGCTGGCAGCTTTTCTTTTGGAAAAATCCAGCAACGATTGCATCATTCTAGCTAGGCTCCCACTTTCTGCCAGGGTGAGTGGCTGCCAAGGGAGGCCATTTGCCATGGGAAAAAGAAGTCCTTTCCCCAGGGTCTGGGTGTCAGATGAAAGGTGGCCTTTGGGGTTCTGAGGACTTGTAGGGTAGTACTTACTGGCTAGAGTAGAGGAAATGGATTCTATTTGAATATCTGTCCCACAGGTCCTGGTTGTCCTTGATGGGCTGCAGCTGTGAGCATTGAAGAGAACTGGGATAAAAGGGGGCGGCGTAGCCATTCAGGGAGAGCCTTGAAGGAGCCCTGAACTGGGAAAGAACAGCATGCAGAAGAAAGCGTCTGTGCTGTGAAGATCTGCAGCCATAAGAACACACCGAGGAGGTATGGACTTTAGCAATCTGAGAACAGCATGATGGGACTCTAGAGAAATAGAACAACAACAAGTGGCAGCTTTCGATTTGGAGCAATCCAGCAAAGCTTGCAAATTTCTTGCTGGGCACCACCCTCTTGGTCAGGGCGAGTGGCCAGAAATGGAGGCCATTTTCCATGGGGAAAACGAAGTCATTGGCCCAGGCTCTGGGTGTCAGATGACTGGTGGCATCTGGGGCTGTAAGGACTTGCAGGGTCCTAGTTGCTGGCAGCTTTCGTTCTGGAAGGATCCAGCACAGTTTGTAGATTCCTGGCTTGGCACTGCCCTGCCTGCCAGGCAGAGTGGCCACAAATGAAGGCCATTTCCCATGGGAAAAACGAAGTCCTTTCCCAGGGTCTCAGGAATATGTTCAAGGTGGCGTTTGAGGCTCTAAGTACTTCCAGGGCCCTAGTTGCTGCCAGCTTTTCTTTTGAAAAATCCAGCAACGATTGCATCATTCTAGCTAGGCTCCCACTTCCTGCCAGGGTGAGTGGCTGCCAAGGGAGGCCATTTGCCATGGGAAAAAGAAGTCCTTTCCCCAGGGTCTGGGTGTCAGATGAAAGGTGGCCTTTGGGGTTCTGAGGACTTGTAGGGTAGTACTTACTGGCTAGAGTAGAGAAATGGATTCTATTTGAATATCTGTCCCACAGGTCCTGGTTGTCCTTGATGGGCTGCAGCTGTGAGCATTGAAGAGAACTGGGATAAAAGGGGGCGGCGTAGCCATTCAGGGAGAGCCTTGAAGGAGCCCTGAACTGGGAAAGAACAGCATGCAGAAGAAAGCGTCTGTGCTGTGAAGATCTGCAGCCATAAGAACACACCGAGGAGGTATGGACTTTAGCAATCTGAGAACAGCATGATGGGACTCTAGAGAAATAGAACAACAACAAGTGGTAGCTTTCGATTTGGAGCAATCCAGCAAAGCTTGCAAAATTTCTTGCTGGGCACCACCCTCTTGGTCAGGGCGAGTGGCCAGAAATGGAGGCCATTTTCCATGGGGAAAACGAAGTCATTGGCCCAGGCTCTGGGTGTCAGATGACTGGTGGCATCTGGGCTGTAAGGACTTGCAGGGTCCTAGTTGCTGGCAGCTTTCGTTCTGGAAGGATCCAGCACAGTTTGTAGATTCCTGGCTTGGCACTGCCCTGCCTGCCAGGCAGAGTGGCCACAAATGAAGGCCATTTTCCATGGGAAAAAACGAAGTCCTTTCCCCAGGGTCTCAGGAATATGTTCAAGGTGGCGTTTGAGGCTCTAAGTACTTCCAGGGCCCTAGTTGCTGGCCAGCTTTTCTTTTGGAAAAATCCAGCAACGATTGCATCATTCTAGCTAGGCTCCCACTTTCTGCCAGGGTGAGTGGCTGCCAAGGGAGGCCATTTGCCATGGGAAAAAGAAGTCCTTTCCCCAGGGTCTGGGTGTCAGATGAAAGGTGGCCTTTGGGGTTCTGAGGACTTGTAGGGTAGTACTTACTGGCTAGAGTAGAGGAAATGGATTCTATTTGAATATCTGTCCCACAGGTCCTGGTTGTCCTTGATGGGCTGCAGCTGTGAGCATTGAAGAGAACTGGGATAAAAGGGGGCGGCGTAGCCATTCAGGGAGAGCCTTGAAGGAGCCCTGAACTGGGAAAGAACAGCATGCAGAAGAAAGCGTCTGTGCTGTGAAGATCTGCAGCCATAAGAACACACCGAGGAGGTATGGACTTTAGCAATCTGAGAACAGCATGATGGGACTCTAGAGAAATAGAACAACAACAAGTGGCAGCTTTAGATTTGGAGCAATCCAGCAAAGCTTGCAAATTTCTTGCTGGGCACCACCCTCTTGGTCAGGGCGAGTGGCCAGAAATGGAGGCCATTTTCCATGGGGAAAACGAAGTCATTGGCCCAGGCTCTGGGTGTCAGATGACTGGTGGCATCTGGGGCTGTAAGGACTTGCAGGGTCCTAGTTGCTGGCAGCTTTCGTTCTGGAAGGATCCAGCACAGTTTGTAGATTCCTGGCTTGGCACTGCCCTGCCTGCCAGGCAGAGTGGCCACAAATGAAGGCCATTTCCCATGGGAAAAACGAAGTCCTTTCCCCAGGGTCTCAGGAATATGTTCAAGGTGGCGTTTGAGGCTCTAAGTACTTCCAGGGCCCTAGTTGCTGCCAGCTTTTCTTTTGGAAAAATCCAGCAACGATTGCATCATTCTAGCTAGGCTCCCACTTTCTGCCAGGGTGAGTGGCTGCCAAGGGAGGCCATTTGCCATGGGAAAAAGAAGTCCTTTCCCCAGGGTCTGGGTGTCAGATGAAAGGTGGCCTTTGGGGTTCTGAGGACTTGTAGGGTAGTACTTACTGGCTAGAGTAGAGGAAATGGATTCTATTTGAATATCTGTCCCACAGGTCCTGGTTGTCCTTGATGGGCTGCAGCTGTGAGCATTGAAGAGAACTGGGATAAAAGGGGGCGGCGTAGCCATTCAGGGAGAGCCTTGAAGGAGCCCTGAACTGGGAAAGAACAGCATGCAGAAGAAAGCGTCTGTGCTGTGAAGATCTGCAGCCATAAGAACACACCGAGGAGGTATGGACTTTAGCAATCTGAGAACAGCATGATGGGACTCTAGAGAAATAGAACAACAACAAGTGGTAGCTTTAGATTTGGAGCAATCCAGCAAAGCTTGCAAATTTCTTGCTGGGCACCACCCTCTTGGTCAGGGCGAGTGGCCAGAAATGGAGGCAATTTTCCATGGGGAAAACGAAGTCATTGGCCCAGGCTCTGGGTGTCAGATGACTGGTGGCATCTGGGGCTGTAAGGACTTGCAGGGTCCTAGTTGCTGGCAGCTTTCGTTCTGGAAGGATCCAGCACAGTTTGTAGATTCCTGGCTTGGCACTGCCCTGCCTGCCAGGCAGAGTGGCCACAAATGAAGGCCATTTTCCATGGGAAAAACGAAGTCCTTTCCCCAGGGTCTCAGGAATATGTTCAAGGTGGCGTTTGAGGCTCTAAGTACTTCCAGGGCCCTAGTTGCTGCCAGCTTTTCTTTTGGAAAAATCCAGCAACGATTGCATCATTCTAGCTAGGCTCCCACTTTCTGCCAGGGTGAGTGGCTGCCAAGGGAGGCCATTTGCCATGGGAAAAAGAAGTCCTTTCCCCAGGGTCTGGGTGTCAGATGAAAGGTGGCCTTTGGGGTTCTGAGGACTTGTAGGGTAGTACTTACTGGCTAGAGTAGAGGAAATGGATTCTATTTGAATATCTGTCCCACAGGTCCTGGTTGTCCTTGATGGGCTGCAGCTGTGAGCATTGAAGAGAACTGGGATAAAAGGGGGCGGCGTAGCCATTCAGGGAGAGCCTTGAAGGAGCCCTGAACTGGGAAAGAACAGCATGCAGAAGAAAGCGTCTGTGCTGTGAAGATCTGCAGCCATAAGAACACACCGAGGAGGTATGGACTTTAGCAATCTGAGAACAGCATGATGGGACTCTAGAGAAATAGAACAACAACAAGTGGCAGCTTTAGATTTGGAGCAATCCAGCAAAGCTTGCAAATTTCTTGCTGGGCACCACCCTCTTGGTCAGGGCGAGTGGCCAGAAATGGAGGCCATTTTCCATGGGGAAAACGAAGTCATTGGCCCAGGCTCTGGGTGTCAGATGACTGGTGGCATCTGGGGCTGTAAGGACTTGCAGGGTCCTAGTTGCTGGCAGCTTTCGTTCTGGAAGGATCCAGCACAGTTTGTAGATTCCTGGCTTGGCACTGCCCTGCCTGCCAGGCAGAGTGGCCACAAATGAAGGCCATTTTCCATGGGAAAAACGAAGTCCTTTCCCCAGGGTCTCAGGAATATGTTCAAGGTGGCGTTTGAGGCTCTAAGTACTTCCAGGGCCCTAGTTGCTGCCAGCTTTTCTTTTGGAAAAATCCAGCAACGATTGCATCATTCTAGCTAGGCTCCCACTTTCTGCCAGGGTGAGTGGCTGCCAAGGGAGGCCATTTGCCATGGGAAAAAGAAGTCCTTTCCCCAGGGTCTGGGTGTCAGATGAAAGGTGGCCTTTGGGGTTCTGAGGACTTGTAGGGTAGTACTTACTGGCTAGAGTAGAGGAAATGGATTCTATTTGAATATCTGTCCCACAGGTCCTGGTTGTCCTTGATGGGCTGCAGCTGTGAGCATTGAAGAGAACTGGGATAAAAGGGGGCGGCGTAGCCATTCAGGGAGAGCCTTGAAGGAGCCCTGAACTGGGAAAGAACAGCATGCAGAAGAAAGCGTCTGTGCTGTGAAGATCTGCAGCCATAAGAACACACCGAGGAGGTATGGACTTTAGCAATCTGAGAACAGCATGATGGGACTCTAGAGAAATAGAACAACAACAAGTGGTAGCTTTCGATTTGGAGCAATCCAGCAAAGCTTGCAAATTTCTTGCTGGGCACCACCCTCTTGGTCAGGGCGAGTGGCCAGAAATGGAGGCCATTTTCCATGGGGAAAACGAAGTCATTGGCCCAGGCTCTGGGTGTCAGATGACTGGTGGCATCTGGGGCTGTAAGGACTTGCAGGGTCCTAGTTGCTGGCAGCTTTCGTTCTGGAAGGATCCAGCACAGTTTGTAGATTCCTGGCTTGGCACTGCCCTGCCTGCCAGGCAGAGTGGCCACAAATGAAGGCCATTTCCCATGGGAAAAACGAAGTCCTTTCCCCAGGGTCTCAGTAATATGTTCAAGGTGGCGTTTGAGGCTCTAAGTACTTCCAGGGCCCTAGTTGCTGCCAGCTTTTCTTTTGGAAAAATCCAGCAACGATTGCATCATTCTAGCTAGGCTCCCACTTTCTGCCAGGGTGAGTGGCTGCCAAGGGAGGCCATTTGCCATGGGAAAAAGAAGTCCTTTCCCCAGGGTCTGGGTGTCAGATGAAAGGTGGCCTTTGGGGTTCTGAGGACTTGTAGGGTAGTACTTACTGGCTAGAGTAGAGGAAATGGATTCTATTTGAATATCTGTCCCACAGGTCCTGGTTGTCCTTGATGGGCTGCAGCTGTGAGCATTGAAGAGAACTGGGATAAAAGGGGGCGGCGTAGCCATTCAGGGAGAGCCTTGAAGGAGCCCTGAACTGGGAAAGAACAGCATGCAGAAGAAAGCGTCTGTGCTGTGAAGATCTGCAGCCATAAGAACACACCGAGGAGGTATGGACTTTAGCAATCTGAGAACAGCATGATGGGACTCTAGAGAAATAGAACAACAACAAGTGGTAGCTTTAGATTTGGAGCAATCCAGCAAAGCTTGCAAATTTCTTGCTGGGCACCACCCTCTTGGTCAGGGCGAGTGGCCAGAAATGGAGGCCATTTTCCATGGGGAAAACGAAGTCATTGGCCCAGGCTCTGGGTGTCAGATGACTGGTGGCATCTGGGGCTGTAAGGACTTGCAGGGTCCTAGTTGCTGGCAGCTTTCGTTCTGGAAGGATCCAGCACAGTTTGTAGATTCCTGGCTTGGCACTGCCCTGCCTGCCAGGCAGAGTGGCCACAAATGAAGGCCATTTTCCATGGGAAAAACGAAGTCCTTTCCCCAGGGTCTCAGGAATATGTTCAAGGTGGCGTTTGAGGCTCTAAGTACTTCCAGGGCCCTAGTTGCTGCCAGCTTTTCTTTTGGAAAAATCCAGCAACGATTGCATCATTCTAGCTAGGCTCCCACTTTCTGCCAGGGTGAGTGGCTGCCAAGGGAGGCCATTTGCCATGGGAAAAAGAAGTCCTTTCCCCAGGGTCTGGGTGTCAGATGAAAGGTGGCCTTTGGGGTTCTGAGGACTTGTAGGGTAGTACTTACTGGCTAGAGTAGAGGAAATGGATTCTATTTGAATATCTGTCCCACAGGTCCTGGTTGTCCTTGATGGGCTGCAGCTGTGAGCATTGAAGAGAACTGGGATAAAAGGGGGCGGCGTAGCCATTCAGGGAGAGCCTTGAAGGAGCCCTGAACTGGGAAAGAACAGCATGCAGAAGAAAGCATCTGTGCTGTGAAGATCTGCAGCCATAAGAACACACCGAGGAGGTATGGACTTTAGCAATCTGAGAACAGCATGATGGGACTCTAGAGAAATAGAACAACAACAAGTGGCAGCTTTAGATTTGGAGCAATCCAGCAAAGCTTGCAAATTTCTTGCTGGGCACCACCCTCTTGGTCAGGGCGAGTGGCCAGAAATGGAGGCCATTTTCCATGGGGAAAACGAAGTCATTGGCCCAGGCTCTGGGTGTCAGATGACTGGTGGCATCTGGGGCTGTAAGGACTTGCAGGGTCCTAGTTGCTGGCAGCTTTCGTTCTGGAAGGATCCAGCACAGTTTGTAGATTCCTGGCTTGGCACTGCCCTGCCTGCCAGGCAGAGTGGCCACAAATGAAGGCCATTTTCCATGGGAAAAACGAAGTCCTTTCCCCAGGGTCTCAGGAATATGTTCAAGGTGGCGTTTGAGGCTCTAAGTACTTCCAGGGCCCTAGTTGCTGCCAGCTTTTCTTTTGGAAAAATCCAGCAACGATTGCATCATTCTAGCTAGGCTCCCACTTTCTGCCAGGGTGAGTGGCTGCCAAGGGAGGCCATTTGCCATGGGAAAAAGAAGTCCTTTCCCCAGGGTCTGGGTGTCAGATGAAAGGTGGCCTTTGGGGTTCTGAGGACTTGTAGGGTAGTACTTACTGGCTAGAGTAGAGGAAATGGATTCTATTTGAATATCTGTCCCACAGGTCCTGGTTGTCCTTGATGGGCTGCAGCTGTGAGCATTGAAGAGAACTGGGATAAAAGGGGGCGGCGTAGCCATTCAGGGAGAGCCTTGAAGGAGCCCTGAACTGGGAAAGAACAGCATGCAGAAGAAAGCGTCTGTGCTGTGAAGATCTGCAGCCATAAGAACACACCGAGGAGGTATGGACTTTAGCAATCTGAGAACAGCATGATGGGACTCTAGAGAAATAGAAGAACAACAAGTGGTAGCTTTCGATTTGGAGCAATCCAGCAAAGCTTGCAAATTTCTTGCTGGGCACCACCCTCTTGGTCAGGGCGAGTGGCCAGAAATGGAGGCCATTTTCCATGGGGAAAACGAAGTCATTGGCCCAGGCTCTGGGTGTCAGATGACTGGTGGCATCTGGGGCTCTAAGGACTTGCAGGGTCCTAGTTGCTGGCAGCTTTCGTTCTGGAAGGATCCAGCAGAGTTTGTAGATTCCTGGCTTGGCACTGCCCTGCCTGCCAGGCCAAGTGGCCACAAATGAAGGCCATTTTCCATGGGAAAAACGAAGTCCTTTCCCCAGGGTCTCAGGAATATGTTCAAGGTGGCGTTTGAGGCTCTAAGTACTTCCAGGGCCCTAGTTGCTGGCAGCTTTTCTTTTGGAAAAATCCAGCAACGATTGCATCATTCTAGCTAGGCTCCCACTTTCTGCCAGGGTGAGTGGCTGCCAAGGGAGGCCATTTGCCATGGGAAAAAGAAGTCCTTTCCCCAGGGTCTGGGTGTCAGATGAAAGGTGGCCTTTGGGGTTCTGAGGACTTGTAGGGTAGTACTTACTGGCTAGAGTAGAGGAAATGGATTCTATTTGAATATCTGTCCCACAGGTCCTGGTTGTCCTTGATGGGCTGCAGCTGTGAGCATTGAAGAGAACTGGGATAAAAGGGGGCGGCGTAGCCATTCAGGGAGAGCCTTGAAGGAGCCCTGAACTGGGAAAGAACAGCATGCAGAAGAAAGCGTCTGTGCTGTGAAGATCTGCAGCCATAAGAACACACCGAGGAGGTATGGACTTTAGCAATCTGAGAACAGCATGATGGGACTCTAGAGAAATAGAACAACAACAAGTGGCAGCTTTCGATTTGGAGCAATCCAGCAAAGCTTGCAAATTTCTTGCTGGGCACCACCCTCTTGGTCAGGGCGAGTGGCCAGAAATGGAGGCCATTTTCCATGGGGAAAACGAAGTCATTGGCCCAGGCTCTGGGTGTCAGATGACTGGTGGCATCTGGGGCTGTAAGGACTTGCAGGGTCCTAGTTGCTGGCAGCTTTCGTTCTGGAAGGATCCAGCACAGTTTGTAGATTCCTGGCTTGGCACTGCCCTGCCTGCCAGGCAGAGTGGCCACAAATGAAGGCCATTTCCCATGGGAAAAACGAAGTCCTTTCCCCAGGGTCTCAGGAATATGTTCAAGGTGGCGTTTGAGGCTCTAAGTACTTCCAGGGCCCTAGTTGCTGCCAGCTTTTCTTTTGGAAAAATCCAGCAACGATTGCATCATTCTAGCTAGGCTCCCACTTCCTGCCAGGGTGAGTGGCTGCCAAGGGAGGCCATTTGCCATGGGAAAAAGAAGTCCTTTCCCCAGGGTCTGGGTGTCAGATGAAAGGTGGCCTTTGGGGTTCTGAGGACTTGTAGGGTAGTACTTACTGGCTAGAGTAGAGGAAATGGATTCTATTTGAATATCTGTCCCACAGGTCCTGGTTGTCCTTGATGGGCTGCAGCTGTGAGCATTGAAGAGAACTGGGATAAAAGGGGGCGGCGTAGCCATTCAGGGAGAGCCTTGAAGGAGCCCTGAACTGGGAAAGAACAGCATGCAGAAGAAAGCGTCTGTGCTGTGAAGATCTGCAGCCATAAGAACACACCGAGGAGGTATGGACTTTAGCAATCTGAGAACAGCATGATGGGACTCTAGAGAAATAGAACAACAACAAGTGGTAGCTTTCGATTTGGAGCAATCCAGCAAAGCTTGCAAATTTCTTGCTGGGCACCACCCTCTTGGTCAGGGCGAGTGGCCAGAAATGGAGGCCATTTTCCATGGGGAAAACGAAGTCATTGGCCCAGGCTCTGGGTGTCAGATGACTGGTGGCATCTGGGGCTGTAAGGACTTGCAGGGTCCTAGTTGCTGGCAGCTTTCGTTCTGGAAGGATCCAGCACAGTTTGTAGATTCCTGGCTTGGCACTGCCCTGCCTGCCAGGCAGAGTGGCCACAAATGAAGGCCATTTTCCATGGGAAAAACGAAGTCCTTTCCCCAGGGTCTCAGGAATATGTTCAAGGTGGCGTTTGAGGCTCTAAGTACTTCCAGGGCCCTAGTTGCTGCCAGCTTTTCTTTTGGAAAAATCCAGCAACGATTGCATCATTCTAGCTAGGCTCCCACTTTCTGCCAGGGTGAGTGGCTGCCAAGGGAGGCCATTTGCCATGGGAAAAAGAAGTCCTTTCCCCAGGGTCTGGGTGTCAGATGAAAGGTGGCCTTTGGGGTTCTGAGGACTTGTAGGGTAGTACTTACTGGCTAGAGTAGAGGAAATGGATTCTATTTGAATATCTGTCCCACAGGTCCTGGTTGTCCTTGATGGGCTGCAGCTGTGAGCATTGAAGAGAACTGGGATAAAAGGGGGCGGCGTAGCCATTCAGGGAGAGCCTTGAAGGAGCCCTGAACTGGGAAAGAACAGCATGCAGAAGAAAGCGTCTGTGCTGTGAAGATCTGCAGCCATAAGAACACACCGAGGAGGTATGGACTTTAGCAATCTGAGAACAGCATGATGGGACTCTAGAGAAATAGAACAACAACAAGTGGCAGCTTTAGATTTGGAGCAATCCAGCAAAGCTTGCAAATTTCTTGCTGGGCACCACCCTCTTGGTCAGGGCGAGTGGCCAGAAATGGAGGCCATTTTCCATGGGGAAAACGAAGTCATTGGCCCAGGCTCTGGGTGTCAGATGACTGGTGGCATCTGGGGCTGTAAGGACTTGCAGGGTCCTAGTTGCTGGCAGCTTTCGTTCTGGAAGGATCCAGCACAGTTTGTAGATTCCTGGCTTGGCACTGCCCTGCCTGCCAGGCAGAGTGGCCACAAATGAAGGCCATTTCCCATGGGAAAAACGAAGTCCTTTCCCCAGGGTCTCAGGAATATGTTCAAGGTGGCGTTTGAGGCTCTAAGTACTTCCAGGGCCCTAGTTGCTGCCAGCTTTTCTTTTGGAAAAATCCAGCAACGATTGCATCATTCTAGCTAGGCTCCCACTTTCTGCCAGGGTGAGTGGCTGCCAAGGGAGGCCATTTGCCATGGGAAAAAGAAGTCCTTTCCCCAGGGTCTGGGTGTCAGATGAAAGGTGGCCTTTGGGGTTCTGAGGACTTGTAGGGTAGTACTTACTGGCTAGAGTAGAGGAAATGGATTCTATTTGAATATCTGTCCCACAGGTCCTGGTTGTCCTTGATGGGCTGCAGCTGTGAGCATTGAAGAGAACTGGGATAAAAGGGGGCGGCGTAGCCATTCAGGGAGAGCCTTGAAGGAGCCCTGAACTGGGAAAGAACAGCATGCAGAAGAAAGCGTCTGTGCTGTGAAGATCTGCAGCCATAAGAACACACCGAGGAGGTATGGACTTTAGCAATCTGAGAACAGCATGATGGGACTCTAGAGAAATAGAACAACAACAAGTGGTAGCTTTAGATTTGGAGCAATCCAGCAAAGCTTGCAAATTTCTTGCTGGGCACCACCCTCTTGGTCAGGGCGAGTGGCCAGAAATGGAGGCAATTTTCCATGGGGAAAACGAAGTCATTGGCCCAGGCTCTGGGTGTCAGATGACTGGTGGCATCTGGGGCTGTAAGGACTTGCAGGGTCCTAGTTGCTGGCAGCTTTCGTTCTGGAAGGATCCAGCACAGTTTGTAGATTCCTGGCTTGGCACTGCCCTGCCTGCCAGGCAGAGTGGCCACAAATGAAGGCCATTTTCCATGGGAAAAACGAAGTCCTTTCCCCAGGGTCTCAGGAATATGTTCAAGGTGGCGTTTGAGGCTCTAAGTACTTCCAGGGCCCTAGTTGCTGCCAGCTTTTCTTTTGGAAAAATCCAGCAACGATTGCATCATTCTAGCTAGGCTCCCACTTTCTGCCAGGGTGAGTGGCTGCCAAGGGAGGCCATTTGCCATGGGAAAAAGAAGTCCTTTCCCCAGGGTCTGGGTGTCAGATGAAAGGTGGCCTTTGGGGTTCTGAGGACTTGTAGGGTAGTACTTACTGGCTAGAGTAGAGGAAATGGATTCTATTTGAATATCTGTCCCACAGGTCCTGGTTGTCCTTGATGGGCTGCAGCTGTGAGCATTGAAGAGAACTGGGATAAAAGGGGGCGGCGTAGCCATTCAGGGAGAGCCTTGAAGGAGCCCTGAACTGGGAAAGAACAGCATGCAGAAGAAAGCGTCTGTGCTGTGAAGATCTGCAGCCATAAGAACACACCGAGGAGGTATGGACTTTAGCAATCTGAGAACAGCATGATGGGACTCTAGAGAAATAGAACAACAACAAGTGGCAGCTTTAGATTTGGAGCAATCCAGCAAAGCTTGCAAATTTCTTGCTGGGCACCACCCTCTTGGTCAGGGCGAGTGGCCAGAAATGGAGGCCATTTTCCATGGGGAAAACGAAGTCATTGGCCCAGGCTCTGGGTGTCAGATGACTGGTGGCATCTGGGGCTGTAAGGACTTGCAGGGTCCTAGTTGCTGGCAGCTTTCGTTCTGGAAGGATCCAGCACAGTTTGTAGATTCCTGGCTTGGCACTGCCCTGCCTGCCAGGCAGAGTGGCCACAAATGAAGGCCATTTTCCATGGGAAAAACGAAGTCCTTTCCCCAGGGTCTCAGGAATATGTTCAAGGTGGCGTTTGAGGCTCTAAGTACTTCCAGGGCCCTAGTTGCTGCCAGCTTTTCTTTTGGAAAAATCCAGCAACGATTGCATCATTCTAGCTAGGCTCCCACTTTCTGCCAGGGTGAGTGGCTGCCAAGGGAGGCCATTTGCCATGGGAAAAAGAAGTCCTTTCCCCAGGGTCTGGGTGTCAGATGAAAGGTGGCCTTTGGGGTTCTGAGGACTTGTAGGGTAGTACTTACTGGCTAGAGTAGAGGAAATGGATTCTATTTGAATATCTGTCCCACAGGTCCTGGTTGTCCTTGATGGGCTGCAGCTGTGAGCATTGAAGAGAACTGGGATAAAAGGGGGCGGCGTAGCCATTCAGGGAGAGCCTTGAAGGAGCCCTGAACTGGGAAAGAACAGCATGCAGAAGAAAGCGTCTGTGCTGTGAAGATCTGCAGCCATAAGAACACACCGAGGAGGTATGGACTTTAGCAATCTGAGAACAGCATGATGGGACTCTAGAGAAATAGAACAACAACAAGTGGTAGCTTTCGATTTGGAGCAATCCAGCAAAGCTTGCAAATTTCTTGCTGGGCACCACCCTCTTGGTCAGGGCGAGTGGCCAGAAATGGAGGCCATTTTCCATGGGGAAAACGAAGTCATTGGCCCAGGCTCTGGGTGTCAGATGACTGGTGGCATCTGGGGCTGTAAGGACTTGCAGGGTCCTAGTTGCTGGCAGCTTTCGTTCTGGAAGGATCCAGCACAGTTTGTAGATTCCTGGCTTGGCACTGCCCTGCCTGCCAGGCAGAGTGGCCACAAATGAAGGCCATTTCCCATGGGAAAAACGAAGTCCTTTCCCCAGGGTCTCAGTAATATGTTCAAGGTGGCGTTTGAGGCTCTAAGTACTTCCAGGGCCCTAGTTGCTGCCAGCTTTTCTTTTGGAAAAATCCAGCAACGATTGCATCATTCTAGCTAGGCTCCCACTTTCTGCCAGGGTGAGTGGCTGCCAAGGGAGGCCATTTGCCATGGGAAAAAGAAGTCCTTTCCCCAGGGTCTGGGTGTCAGATGAAAGGTGGCCTTTGGGGTTCTGAGGACTTGTAGGGTAGTACTTACTGGCTAGAGTAGAGGAAATGGATTCTATTTGAATATCTGTCCCACAGGTCCTGGTTGTCCTTGATGGGCTGCAGCTGTGAGCATTGAAGAGAACTGGGATAAAAGGGGGCGGCGTAGCCATTCAGGGAGAGCCTTGAAGGAGCCCTGAACTGGGAAAGAACAGCATGCAGAAGAAAGCGTCTGTGCTGTGAAGATCTGCAGCCATAAGAACACACCGAGGAGGTATGGACTTTAGCAATCTGAGAACAGCATGATGGGACTCTAGAGAAATAGAACAACAACAAGTGGTAGCTTTAGATTTGGAGCAATCCAGCAAAGCTTGCAAATTTCTTGCTGGGCACCACCCTCTTGGTCAGGGCGAGTGGCCAGAAATGGAGGCCATTTTCCATGGGGAAAACGAAGTCATTGGCCCAGGCTCTGGGTGTCAGATGACTGGTGGCATCTGGGGCTGTAAGGACTTGCAGGGTCCTAGTTGCTGGCAGCTTTCGTTCTGGAAGGATCCAGCACAGTTTGTAGATTCCTGGCTTGGCACTGCCCTGCCTGCCAGGCAGAGTGGCCACAAATGAAGGCCATTTTCCATGGGAAAAACGAAGTCCTTTCCCCAGGGTCTCAGGAATATGTTCAAGGTGGCGTTTGAGGCTCTAAGTACTTCCAGGGCCCTAGTTGCTGCCAGCTTTTCTTTTGGAAAAATCCAGCAACGATTGCATCATTCTAGCTAGGCTCCCACTTTCTGCCAGGGTGAGTGGCTGCCAAGGGAGGCCATTTGCCATGGGAAAAAGAAGTCCTTTCCCCAGGGTCTGGGTGTCAGATGAAAGGTGGCCTTTGGGGTTCTGAGGACTTGTAGGGTAGTACTTACTGGCTAGAGTAGAGGAAATGGATTCTATTTGAATATCTGTCTAGAGGCTTTGCCCCACAGGTCCTGGTTGTCCTTGATGGGCTGCAGCTGTGAGCATTGAAGAGAACTGGGATAAAAGGGGGCGGCTTAGCCATTCAGGGAGAGCCTTGAAGGAGCCCTGAACTGGGAAAGAACAGCATGCAGAAGAAAGCGTCTGTGCTGTGAAGATCTGCAGCCATAAGAACACACCGAGGAGGTATGGACTTTAGCAATCTGAGAACAGCATTATGGGACTCTAGAGAAATAGAAGAACAACAAGTGGCAGCTTTCGATTTGGAGCAATCCAGCAAAGCTTGCAAATTTCTTGCTGGGCACCACCCTCTTGGTCAGGGCGAGTGGCCAGAAATGGAGGCCATTTTCCATGGGGAAAACGAAGTCATTGGCCCAGGCTCTGGGTGTCAGATGACTGGTGGCATCTGGGGCTGTAAGGACTTGCAGGGTCCTAGTTGCTGGCAGCTTTCGTTCTGGAAGGATCCAGCAGAGTTTGTAGATTCCTGGCTTGGCACTGCCCTGCCTGCCAGGCAGAGTGGCCACAAATGAAGGCCATTTTCCATGGGAAAAACGAAGTCCTTTCCCCAGGGTCTCAGGAATATGTTCAAGGTGGCGTTTGAGGCTCTAAGTACTTCCAGGGCCCTAGTTGCTGCCAGCTTTTCTTTTGGAAAAATCCAGCAACGATTGCATCATTCTAGCTAGGCTCCCACTTTCTGCCAGGGTGAGTGGCTGCCAAGGGAGGCCATTTGCCATGGGAAAAAGAAGTCCTTTCCCCAGGGTCTGGGTGTCAGATGAAAGGTGGCCTTTGGGGTTCTGAGGACTTGTAGGGTAGTACTTACTGGCTAGAGTAGAGGAAATGGATTCTATTTGAATATCTGTCCCACAGGTCCTGGTTGTCCTTGATGGGCTGCAGCTGTGAGCATTGAAGAGAACTGGGATAAAAGGGGGCGGCGTAGCCATTCAGGGAGAGCCTTGAAGGAGCCCTGAACTGGGAAAGAACAGCATGCAGAAGAAAGCGTCTGTGCTGTGAAGATCTGCAGCCATAAGAACACACCGAGGAGGTATGGACTTTAGCAATCTGAGAACAGCATTATGGGACTCTAGAGAAATAGAAGAACAACAAGTGGCAGCTTTCGATTTGGAGCAATCCAGCAAAGCTTGCAAATTTCTTGCTGGGCACCACCCTCTTGGTCAGGGCGAGTGGCCAGAAATGGAGGCCATTTTCCATGGGGAAAACGAAGTCATTGGCCCAGGCTCTGGGTGTCAGATGACTGGTGGCATCTGGGGCTGTAAGGACTTGCAGGGTCCTAGTTGCTGGCAGCTTTCGTTCTGGAAGGATCCAGCACAGTTTGTAGATTCCTGGCTTGGCACTGCCCTGCCTGCCAGGCAGAGTGGCCACAAATGAAGGCCATTTCCCATGGGAAAAACGAAGTCCTTTCCCCAGGGTCTCAGGAATATGTTCAAGGTGGCGTTTGAGGCTCTAAGTACTTCCAGGGCCCTAGTTGCTGCCAGCTTTTCTTTTGGAAAAATCCAGCAACGATTGCATCATTCTAGCTAGGCTCCCACTTTCTGCCAGGGTGAGTGGCTGCCAAGGGAGGCCATTTGCCATGGGAAAAAGAAGTCCTTTCCCCAGGGTCTGGGTGTCAGATGAAAGGTGGCCTTTGGGGTTCTGAGGACTTGTAGGGTAGTACTTACTGGCTAGAGTAGAGGAAATGGATTCTATTTGAATATCTGTCCCACAGGTCCTGGTTGTCCTTGATGGGCTGCAGCTGTGAGCATTGAAGAGAACTGGGATAAAAGGGGGCGGCGTAGCCATTCAGGGAGAGCCTTGAAGGAGCCCTGAACTGGGAAAGAACAGCATGCAGAAGAAAGCGTCTGTGCTGTGAAGATCTGCAGCCATAAGAACACACCGAGGAGGTATGGACTTTAGCAATCTGAGAACAGCATTATGGGACTCTAGAGAAATAGAAGAACAACAAGTGGCAGCTTTCGATTTGGAGCAATCCAGCAAAGCTTGCAAATTTCTTGCTGGGCACCACCCTCTTGGTCAGGGCGAGTGGCCAGAAATGGAGGCCATTTTCCATGGGGAAAACGAAGTCATTGGCCCAGGCTCTGGGTGTCAGATGACTGGTGGCATCTGGGGCTGTAAGGACTTGCAGGGTCCTAGTTGCTGGCAGCTTTCGTTCTGGAAGGATCCAGCACAGTTTGTAGATTCCTGGCTTGGCACTGCCCTGCCTGCCAGGCAGAGTGGCCACAAATGAAGGCCATTTTCCATGGGAAAAACGAAGTCCTTTCCCCAGGGTCTCAGGAATATGTTCAAGGTGGCGTTTGAGGCTCTAAGTACTTCCAGGGCCCTAGTTGCTGCCAGCTTTTCTTTTGGAAAAATCCAGCAACGATTGCATCATTCTAGCTAGGCTCCCACTTTCTGCCAGGGTGAGTGGCTGCCAAGGGAGGCCATTTGCCATGGGAAAAAGAAGTCCTTTCCCCAGGGTCTGGGTGTCAGATGAAAGGTGGCCTTTGGGGTTCTGAGGACTTGTAGGGTAGTACTTACTGGCTAGAGTAGAGGAAATGGATTCTATTTGAATATCTGTCCCACAGGTCCTGGTTGTCCTTGATGGGCTGCAGCTGTGAGCATTGAAGAGAACTGGGATAAAAGGGGGCGGCGTAGCCATTCAGGGAGAGCCTTGAAGGAGCCCTGAACTGGGAAAGAACAGCATGCAGAAGAAAGCGTCTGTGCTGTGAAGATCTGCAGCCATAAGAACACACCGAGGAGGTATGGACTTTAGCAATCTGAGAACAGCATGATGGGACTCTAGAGAAATAGAACAACAACAAGTGGTAGCTTTCGATTTGGAGCAATCCAGCAAAGCTTGCAAATTTCTTGCTGGGCACCACCCTCTTGGTCAGGGCGAGTGGCCAGAAATGGAGGCCATTTTCCATGGGGAAAACGAAGTCATTGGCCCAGGCTCTGGGTGTCAGATGACTGGTGGCATCTGGGGCTGTAAGGACTTGCAGGGTCCTAGTTGCTGGCAGCTTTCGTTCTGGAAGGATCCAGCACAGTTTGTAGATTCCTGGCTTGGCACTGCCCTGCCTGCCAGGCAGAGTGGCCACAAATGAAGGCCATTTTCCATGGGAAAAACGAAGTCCTTTCCCCAGGGTCTCAGTAATATGTTCAAGGTGGCGTTTGAGGCTCTAAGTACTTCCAGGGCCCTAGTTGCTGCCAGCTTTTCTTTTGGAAAAATCCAGCAACGATTGCATCATTCTAGCTAGGCTCCCACTTTCTGCCAGGGTGAGTGGCTGCCAAGGGAGGCCATTTGCCATGGGAAAAAGAAGTCCTTTCCCCAGGGTCTGGGTGTCAGATGAAAGGTGGCCTTTGGGGTTCTGAGGACTTGTAGGGTAGTACTTACTGGCTAGAGTAGAGGAAATGGATTCTATTTGAATATCTGTCCCACAGGTCCTGGTTGTCCTTGATGGGCTGCAGCTGTGAGCATTGAAGAGAACTGGGATAAAAGGGGGCGGCGTAGCCATTCAGGGAGAGCCTTGAAGGAGCCCTGAACTGGGAAAGAACAGCATGAAGAAGAAAGCGTCTGTGCTGTGAAGATCTGCAGCCATAAGAACACACCGAGGAGGTATGGACTTTAGCAATCTGAGAACAGCATGATGGGACTCTAGAGAAATAGAACAACAACAAGTGGTAGCTTTAGATTTGGAGCAATCCAGCAAAGCTTGCAAATTTCTTGCTGGGCACCACCCTCTTGGTCAGGGCGAGTGGCCAGAAATGGAGGCCATTTTCCATGGGGAAAACGAAGTCATTGGCCCAGGCTCTGGGTGTCAGATGACTGGTGGCATCTGGGGCTGTAAGGACTTGCAGGGTCCTAGTTGCTGGCAGCTTTCGTTCTGGAAGGATCCAGCACAGTTTGTAGATTCCTGGCTTGGCACTGCCCTGCCTGCCAGGCAGAGTGGCCACAAATGAAGGCCATTTTCCATGGGAAAAACGAAGTCCTTTCCCCAGGGTCTCAGGAATATGTTCAAGGTGGCGTTTGAGGCTCTAAGTACTTCCAGGGCCCTAGTTGCTGCCAGCTTTTCTTTTGGAAAAATCCAGCAACGATTGCATCATTCTAGCTAGGCTCCCACTTTCTGCCAGGGTGAGTGGCTGCCAAGGGAGGCCATTTGCCATGGGAAAAAGAAGTCCTTTCCCCAGGGTCTGGGTGTCAGATGAAAGGTGGCCTTTGGGGTTCTGAGGACTTGTAGGGTACTACTTACTGGCTAGAGTAGAGGAAATGGATTCTATTTGAATATCTGTCCCACAGGTCCTGGTTGTCCTTGATGGGCTGCAGCTGTGAGCATTGAAGAGAACTGGGATAAAAGGGGGCGGCGTAGCCATTCAGGGAGAGCCTTGAAGGAGCCCTGAACTGGGAAAGAACAGCATGCAGAAGAAAGCGTCTGTGCTGTGAAGATCTGCAGCCATAAGAACACACCGAGGAGGTATGGACTTTAGCAATCTGAGAACAGCATGATGGGACTCTAGAGAAATAGAACAACAACAAGTGGTAGCTTTAGATTTGGAGCAATCCAGCAAAGCTTGCAAATTTCTTGCTGGGCACCACCCTCTTGGTCAGGGCGAGTGGCCAGAAATGGAGGCAATTTTCCATGGGGAAAACGAAGTCATTGGCCCAGGCTCTGGGTGTCAGATGACTGGTGGCATCTGGGGCTGTAAGGACTTGCAGGGTCCTAGTTGCTGGCAGCTTTCGTTCTGGAAGGATCCAGCACAGTTTGTAGATTCCTGGCTTGGCACTGCCCTGCCTGCCAGGCAGAGTGGCCACAAATGAAGGCCATTTTCCATGGGAAAAACGAAGTCCTTTCCCCAGGGTCTCAGTAATATGTTCAAGGTGGCGTTTGAGGCTCTAAGTACTTCCAGGGCCCTAGTTGCTGCCAGCTTTTCTTTTGGAAAAATCCAGCAACGATTGCATCATTCTAGCTAGGCTCCCACTTTCTGCCAGGGTGAGTGGCTGCCAAGGGAGGCCATTTGCCATGGGAAAAAGAAGTCCTTTCCCCAGGGTCTGGGTGTCAGATGAAAGGTGGCCTTTGGGGTTCTGAGGACTTGTAGGGTAGTACTTACTGGCTAGAGTAGAGGAAATGGATTCTATTTGAATATCTGTCTAGAGGCTTTGCCCCACAGGTCCTGGTTGTCCTTGATGGGCTGCAGCTGTGAGCATTGAAGAGAACTGGGATAAAAGGGGGCGGCTTAGCCATTCAGGGAGAGCCTTGAAGGAGCCCTGAACTGGGAAAGAACAGCATGCAGAAGAAAGCGTCTGTGCTGTGAAGATCTGCAGCCATAAGAACACACCGAGGAGGTATGGACTTTAGCAATCTGAGAACAGCATTATGGGACTCTAGAGAAATAGAAGAACAACAAGTGGCAGCTTTCGATTTGGAGCAATCCAGCAAAGCTTGCAAATTTCTTGCTGGGCACCACCCTCTTGGTCAGGGCGAGTGGCCAGAAATGGAGGCCATTTTCCATGGGGAAAACGAAGTCATTGGCCCAGGCTCTGGGTGTCAGATGACTGGTGGCATCTGGGGCTGTAAGGACTTGCAGGGTCCTAGTTGCTGGCAGCTTTCGTTCTGGAAGGATCCAGCACAGTTTGTAGATTCCTGGCTTGGCACTGCCCTGCCTGCCAGGCAGAGTGGCCACAAATGAAGGCCATTTTCCATGGGAAAAACGAAGTCCTTTCCCCAGGGTCTCAGTAATATGTTCAAGGTGGCGTTTGAGGCTCTAAGTACTTCCAGGGCCCTAGTTGCTGCCAGCTTTTCTTTTGGAAAAATCCAGCAACGATTGCATCATTCTAGCTAGGCTCCCACTTTCTGCCAGGGTGAGTGGCTGCCAAGGGAGGCCATTTGCCATGGGAAAAAGAAGTCCTTTCCCCAGGGTCTGGGTGTCAGATGAAAGGTGGCCTTTGGGGTTCTGAGGACTTGTAGGGTAGTACTTACTGGCTAGAGTAGAGGAAATGGATTCTATTTGAATATCTGTCCCACAGGTCCTGGTTGTCCTTGATGGGCTGCAGCTGTGAGCATTGAAGAGAACTGGGATAAAAGGGGGCGGCGTAGCCATTCAGGGAGAGCCTTGAAGGAGCCCTGAACTGGGAAAGAACAGCATGCAGAAGAAAGCGTCTGTGCTGTGAAGATCTGCAGCCATAAGAACACACCGAGGAGGTATGGACTTTAGCAATCTGAGAACAGCATGATGGGACTCTAGAGAAATAGAACAACAACAAGTGGCAGCTTTAGATTTGGAGCAATCCAGCAAAGCTTGCAAATTTCTTGCTGGGCACCACCCTCTTGGTCAGGGCGAGTGGCCAGAAATGGAGGCCATTTTCCATGGGGAAAACGAAGTCATTGGCCCAGGCTCTGGGTGTCAGATGACTGGTGGCATCTGGGGCTGTAAGGACTTGCAGGGTCTTAGTTGCTGGCAGCTTTCGTTCTGGAAGGATCCAGCACAGTTTGTAGATTCCTGGCTTGGCACTGCCCTGCCTGCCAGGCAGAGTGGCCACAAATGAAGGCCATTTTCCATGGGAAAAACGAAGTCCTTTCCCCAGGGTCTCAGGAATATGTTCAAGGTGGCGTTTGAGGCTCTAAGTACTTCCAGGGCCCTAGTTGCTGCCAGCTTTTCTTTTGGAAAAATCCAGCAACGATTGCATCATTCTAGCTAGGCTCCCACTTTCTGCCAGGGTGAGTGGCTGCCAAGGGAGGCCATTTGCCATGGGAAAAAGAAGTCCTTTCCCCAGGGTCTGGGTGTCAGATGAAAGGTGGCCTTTGGGGTTCTGAGGACTTGTAGGGTAGTACTTACTGGCTAGAGTAGAGGAAATGGATTCTATTTGAATATCTGTCCCACAGGTCCTGGTTGTCCTTGATGGGCTGCAGCTGTGAGCATTGAAGAGAACTGGGATAAAAGGGGGCGGCGTAGCCATTCAGGGAGAGCCTTGAAGGAGCCCTGAACTGGGAAAGAACAGCATGCAGAAGAAAGCGTCTGTGCTGTGAAGATCTGCAGCCATAAGAACACACCGAGGAGGTATGGACTTTAGCAATCTGAGAACAGCATGATGGGACTCTAGAGAAATAGAACAACAACAAGTGGCAGCTTTCGATTTGGAGCAATCCAGCAAAGCTTGCAAATTTCTTGCTGGGCACCACCCTCTTGGTCAGGGCGAGTGGCCAGAAATGGAGGCCATTTTCCATGGGGAAAACGAAGTCATTGGCCCAGGCTCTGGGTGTCAGATGACTGGTGGCATCTGGGGCTGTAAGGACTTGCAGGGTCCTAGTTGCTGGCAGCTTTCGTTCTGGAAGGATCCAGCACAGTTTGTAGATTCCTGGCTTGGCACTGCCCTGCCTGCCAGGCAGAGTGGCCACAAATGAAGGCCATTTTCCATGGGAAAAACGAAGTCCTTTCCCCAGGGTCTCAGGAATATGTTCAAGGTGGCGTTTGAGGCTCTAAGTACTTCCAGGGCCCTAGTTGCTGCCAGCTTTTCTTTTGGAAAAATCCAGCAACGATTGCATCATTCTAGCTAGGCTCCCACTTTCTGCCAGGGTGAGTGGCTGCCAAGGGAGGCCATTTGCCATGGGAAAAAGAAGTCCTTTCCCCAGGGTCTGGGTGTCAGATGAAAGGTGGCCTTTGGGGTTCTGAGGACTTGTAGGGTAGTACTTACTGGCTAGAGTAGAGGAAATGGATTCTATTTGAATATCTGTCTAGAGGCTTTGCCCCACAGGTCCTGGTTGTCCTTGATGGGCTGCAGCTGTGAGCATTGAAGAGAACTGGGATAAAAGGGGGCGGCTTAGCCATTCAGGGAGAGCCTTGAAGGAGCCCTGAACTGGGAAAGAACAGCATGCAGAAGAAAGCGTCTGTGCTGTGAAGATCTGCAGCCATAAGAACACACCGAGGAGGTATGGACTTTAGCAATCTGAGAACAGCATTATGGGACTCTAGAGAAATAGAAGAACAACAAGTGGCAGCTTTCGATTTGGAGCAATCCAGCAAAGCTTGCAAATTTCTTGCTGGGCACCACCCTCTTGGTCAGGGCGAGTGGCCAGAAATGGAGGCCATTTTCCATGGGGAAAACGAAGTCATTGGCCCAGGCTCTGGGTGTCAGATGACTGGTGGCATCTGGGGCTGTAAGGACTTGCAGGGTCCTAGTTGCTGGCAGCTTTCGTTCTGGAAGGATCCAGCACAGTTTGTAGATTCCTGGCTTGGCACTGCCCTGCCTGCCAGGCAGAGTGGCCACAAATGAAGGCCATTTTCCATGGGAAAAACGAAGTCCTTTCCCCAGGGTCTCAGTAATATGTTCAAGGTGGCGTTTGAGGCTCTAAGTACTTCCAGGGCCCTAGTTGCTGCCAGCTTTTCTTTTGGAAAAATCCAGCAACGATTGCATCATTCTAGCTAGGCTCCCACTTTCTGCCAGGGTGAGTGGCTGCCAAGGGAGGCCATTTGCCATGGGAAAAAGAAGTCCTTTCCCCAGGGTCTGGGTGTCAGATGAAAGGTGGCCTTTGGGGTTCTGAGGACTTGTAGGGTAGTACTTACTGGCTAGAGTAGAGGAAATGGATTCTATTTGAATATCTGTCCCACAGGTCCTGGTTGTCCTTGATGGGCTGCAGCTGTGAGCATTGAAGAGAACTGGGATAAAAGGGGGCGGCGTAGCCATTCAGGGAGAGCCTTGAAGGAGCCCTGAACTGGGAAAGAACAGCATGCAGAAGAAAGCGTCTGTGCTGTGAAGATCTGCAGCCATAAGAACACACCGAGGAGGTATGGACTTTAGCAATCTGAGAACAGCATGATGGGACTCTAGAGAAATAGAACAACAACAAGTGGCAGCTTTAGATTTGGAGCAATCCAGCAAAGCTTGCAAATTTCTTGCTGGGCACCACCCTCTTGGTCAGGGCGAGTGGCCAGAAATGGAGGCCATTTTCCATGGGGAAAACGAAGTCATTGGCCCAGGCTCTGGGTGTCAGATGACTGGTGGCATCTGGGGCTGTAAGGACTTGCAGGGTCTTAGTTGCTGGCAGCTTTCGTTCTGGAAGGATCCAGCACAGTTTGTAGATTCCTGGCTTGGCACTGCCCTGCCTGCCAGGCAGAGTGGCCACAAATGAAGGCCATTTTCCATGGGAAAAACGAAGTCCTTTCCCCAGGGTCTCAGGAATATGTTCAAGGTGGCGTTTGAGGCTCTAAGTACTTCCAGGGCCCTAGTTGCTGCCAGCTTTTCTTTTGGAAAAATCCAGCAACGATTGCATCATTCTAGCTAGGCTCCCACTTTCTGCCAGGGTGAGTGGCTGCCAAGGGAGGCCATTTGCCATGGGAAAAAGAAGTCCTTTCCCCAGGGTCTGGGTGTCAGATGAAAGGTGGCCTTTGGGGTTCTGAGGACTTGTAGGGTAGTACTTACTGGCTAGAGTAGAGGAAATGGATTCTATTTGAATATCTGTCCCACAGGTCCTGGTTGTCCTTGATGGGCTGCAGCTGTGAGCATTGAAGAGAACTGGGATAAAAGGGGGCGGCGTAGCCATTCAGGGAGAGCCTTGAAGGAGCCCTGAACTGGGAAAGAACAGCATGCAGAAGAAAGCGTCTGTGCTGTGAAGATCTGCAGCCATAAGAACACACCGAGGAGGTATGGACTTTAGCAATCTGAGAACAGCATGATGGGACTCTAGAGAAATAGAACAACAACAAGTGGCAGCTTTCGATTTGGAGCAATCCAGCAAAGCTTGCAAATTTCTTGCTGGGCACCACCCTCTTGGTCAGGGCGAGTGGCCAGAAATGGAGGCCATTTTCCATGGGGAAAACGAAGTCATTGGCCCAGGCTCTGGGTGTCAGATGACTGGTGGCATCTGGGGCTGTAAGGACTTGCAGGGTCCTAGTTGCTGGCAGCTTTCGTTCTGGAAGGATCCAGCACAGTTTGTAGATTCCTGGCTTGGCACTGCCCTGCCTGCCAGGCAGAGTGGCCACAAATGAAGGCCATTTTCCATGGGAAAAACGAAGTCCTTTCCCCAGGGTCTCAGGAATATGTTCAAGGTGGCGTTTGAGGCTCTAAGTACTTCCAGGGCCCTAGTTGCTGCCAGCTTTTCTTTTGGAAAAATCCAGCAACGATTGCATCATTCTAGCTAGGCTCCCACTTTCTGCCAGGGTGAGTGGCTGCCAAGGGAGGCCATTTGCCATGGGAAAAAGAAGTCCTTTCCCCAGGGTCTGGGTGTCAGATGAAAGGTGGCCTTTGGGGTTCTGAGGACTTGTAGGGTAGTACTTACTGGCTAGAGTAGAGGAAATGGATTCTATTTGAATATCTGTCCCACAGGTCCTGGTTGTCCTTGATGGGCTGCAGCTGTGAGCATTGAAGAGAACTGGGATAAAAGGGGGCGGCGTAGCCATTCAGGGAGAGCCTTGAAGGAGCCCTGAACTGGGAAAGAACAGCATGCAGAAGAAAGCGTCTGTGCTGTGAAGATCTGCAGCCATAAGAACACACCGAGGAGGTATGGACTTTAGCAATCTGAGAACAGCATGATGGGACTCTAGAGAAATAGAACAACAACAAGTGGTAGCTTTCGATTTGGAGCAATCCAGCAAAGCTTGCAAATTTCTTGCTGGGCACCACCCTCTTGGTCAGGGCGAGTGGCCAGAAATGGAGGCCATTTTCCATGGGGAAAACGAAGTCATTGGCCCAGGCTCTGGGTGTCAGATGACTGGTGGCATCTGGGGCTGTAAGGACTTGCAGGGTCCTAGTTGCTGGCAGCTTTCGTTCTGGAAGGATCCAGCACAGTTTGTAGATTCCTGGCTTGGCACTGCCCTGCCTGCCAGGCAGAGTGGCCACAAATGAAGGCCATTTTCCATGGGAAAAACGAAGTCCTTTCCCCAGGGTCTCAGTAATATGTTCAAGGTGGCGTTTGAGGCTCTAAGTACTTCCAGGGCCCTAGTTGCTGCCAGCTTTTCTTTTGGAAAAATCCAGCAACGATTGCATCATTCTAGCTAGGCTCCCACTTTCTGCCAGGGTGAGTGGCTGCCAAGGGAGGCCATTTGCCATGGGAAAAAGAAGTCCTTTCCCCAGGGTCTGGGTGTCAGATGAAAGGTGGCCTTTGGGGTTCTGAGGACTTGTAGGGTAGTACTTACTGGCTAGAGTAGAGGAAATGGATTCTATTTGAATATCTGTCCCACAGGTCCTGGTTGTCCTTGATGGGCTGCAGCTGTGAGCATTGAAGAGAACTGGGATAAAAGGGGGCGGCGTAGCCATTCAGGGAGAGCCTTGAAGGAGCCCTGAACTGGGAAAGAACAGCATGCAGAAGAAAGCGTCTGTGCTGTGAAGATCTGCAGCCATAAGAACACACCGAGGAGGTATGGACTTTAGCAATCTGAGAACAGCATGATGGGACTCTAGAGAAATAGAACAACAACAAGTGGCAGCTTTAGATTTGGAGCAATCCAGCAAAGCTTGCAAATTTCTTGCTGGGCACCACCCTCTTGGTCAGGGCGAGTGGCCAGAAATGGAGGCCATTTTCCATGGGGAAAACGAAGTCATTGGCCCAGGCTCTGGGTGTCAGATGACTGGTGGCATCTGGGGCTGTAAGGACTTGCAGGGTCCTAGTTGCTGGCAGCTTTCGTTCTGGAAGGATCCAGCACAGTTTGTAGATTCCTGGCTTGGCACTGCCCTGCCTGCCAGGCAGAGTGGCCACAAATGAAGGCCATTTCCCATGGGAAAAACGAAGTCCTTTCCCCAGGGTCTCAGGAATATGTTCAAGGTGGCGTTTGAGGCTCTAAGTACTTCCAGGGCCCTAGTTGCTGCCAGCTTTTCTTTTGGAAAAATCCAGCAACGATTGCATCATTCTAGCTAGGCTCCCACTTTCTGCCAGGGTGAGTGGCTGCCAAGGGAGGCCATTTGCCATGGGAAAAAGAAGTCCTTTCCCCAGGGTCTGGGTGTCAGATGAAAGGTGGCCTTTGGGGTTCTGAGGACTTGTAGGGTAGTACTTACTGGCTAGAGTAGAGGAAATGGATTCTATTTGAATATCTGTCCCACAGGTCCTGGTTGTCCTTGATGGGCTGCAGCTGTGAGCATTGAAGAGAACTGGGATAAAAGGGGGCGGCGTAGCCATTCAGGGAGAGC
Source organism: Agelaius phoeniceus (assembly GCF_051311805.1). Taxonomy (NCBI): domain Eukaryota; kingdom Metazoa; phylum Chordata; class Aves; order Passeriformes; family Icteridae; genus Agelaius; species Agelaius phoeniceus. Next base: position 15,072 of record NW_027510052.1, on the reverse strand, counting down.
CTTGAAGGAGCCCTGAACTGGGAAAGAACAGCATGCAGAAGAAAGCGTCTGTGCTGTGAAGATCTGCAGCCATAAGAACACACCGAGGAGGTATGGACTTTAGCAATCTGAGAACAGCATTATGGGACTCTAGAGAAATAGAACAACAACAAGTGGCAGCTTTCGATTTGGAGCAATCCAGCAAAGCTTGCAAATTTCTTGCTGGGCACCACCCTCTTGGTCAGGGCGAGTGGCCAGAAATGGAGGCCATTTTCCATGGGGAAAACGAAGTCATTGGCCCAGGCTCTGGGTGTCAGATGACTGGTGGCATCTGGGGCTGTAAGGACTTGCAGGGTCCTAGTTGCTGGCAGCTTTCGTTCTGGAAGGATCCAGCACAGTTTGTAGATTCCTGGCTTGGCACTGCCCTGCCTGCCAGGCAGAGTGGCCACAAATGAAGGCCATTTTCCATGGGAAAAACGAAGTCCTTTCCCCAGGGTCTCAGGAATATGTTCAAGGTGGCGTTTGAGGCTCTAAGTACTTCCAGGGCCCTAGTTGCTGCCAGCTTTTCTTTTGGAAAAATCCAGCAACGATTGCATCATTCTAGCTAGGCTCCCACTTTCTGCCAGGGTGAGTGGCTGCCAAGGGAGGCCATTTGCCATGGGAAAAAGAAGTCCTTTCCCCAGGGTCTGGGTGTCAGATGAAAGGTGGCCTTTGGGGTTCTGAGGACTTGTAGGGTAGTACTTACTGGCTAGAGTAGAGGAAATGGATTCTATTTGAATATCTGTCCCACAGGTCCTGGTTGTCCTTGATGGGCTGCAGCTGTGAGCATTGAAGAGAACTGGGATAAAAGGGGGCGGCGTAGCCATTCAGGGAGAGCCTTGAAGGAGCCCTGAACTGGGAAAGAACAGCATGCAGAAGAAAGCGTCTGTGCTGTGAAGATCTGCAGCCATAAGAACACACCGAGGAGGTATGGACTTTAGCAATCTGAGAACAGCATGATGGGACTCTAGAGAAATAGAACAACAACAAGTGGTAGCTTTAGATTTGGAGCAATCCAGCAAAGCTTGCAAATTTCTTGCTGGGCACCACCCTCTTGGTCAGGGCGAGTGGCCAGAAATGGAGGCCATTTTCCATGGGGAAAACGAAGTCATTGGCCCAGGCTCTGGGTGTCAGATGACTGGTGGCATCTGGGGCTGTAAGGACTTGCAGGGTCCTAGTTGCTGGCAGCTTTCGTTCTGGAAGGATCCAGCACAGTTTGTAGATTCCTGGCTTGGCACTGCCCTGCCTGCCAGGCAGAGTGGCCACAAATGAAGGCCATTTCCCATGGGAAAAACGAAGTCCTTTCCCCAGGGTCTCAGGAATATGTTCAAGGTGGCGTTTGAGGCTCTAAGTACTTCCAGGGCCCTAGTTGCTGCCAGCTTTTCTTTTGGAAAAATCCAGCAACGATTGCATCATTCTAGCTAGGCTCCCACTTTCTGCCAGGGTGAGTGGCTGCCAAGGGAGGCCATTTGCCATGGGAAAAAGAAGTCCTTTCCCCAGGGTCTGGGTGTCAGATGAAAGGTGGCCTTTGGGGTTCTGAGGACTTGTAGGGTAGTACTTACTGGCTAGAGTAGAGGAAATGGATTCTATTTGAATATCTGTCCCACAGGTCCTGGTTGTCCTTGATGGGCTGCAGCTGTGAGCATTGAAGAGAACTGGGATAAAAGGGGGCGGCGTAGCCATTCAGGGAGAGCCTTGAAGGAGCCCTGAACTGGGAAAGAACAGCATGCAGAAGAAAGCGTCTGTGCTGTGAAGATCTGCAGCCATAAGAACACACCGAGGAGGTATGGACTTTAGCAATCTGAGAACAGCATGATGGGACTCTAGAGAAATAGAACAACAACAAGTGGTAGCTTTCGATTTGGAGCAATCCAGCAAAGCTTGCAAATTTCTTGCTGGGCACCACCCTCTTGGTCAGGGCGAGTGGCCAGAAATGGAGGCCATTTTCCATGGGGAAAACGAAGTCATTGGCCCAGGCTCTGGGTGTCAGATGACTGGTGGCATCTGGGGCTGTAAGGACTTGCAGGGTCCTAGTTGCTGGCAGCTTTCGTTCTGGAAGGATCCAGCACAGTTTGTAGATTCCTGGCTTGGCACTGCCCTGCCTGCCAGGCAGAGTGGCCACAAATGAAGGCCATTTTCCATGGGAAAAACGAAGTCCTTTCCCCAGGGTCTCAGGAATATGTTCAAGGTGGCGTTTGAGGCTCTAAGTACTTCCAGGGCCCTAGTTGCTGCCAGCTTTTCTTTTGGAAAAATCCAGCAACGATTGCATCATTCTAGCTAGGCTCCCACTTTCTGCCAGGGTGAGTGGCTGCCAAGGGAGGCCATTTGCCATGGGAAAAAGAAGTCCTTTCCCCAGGGTCTGGGTGTCAGATGAAAGGTGGCCTTTGGGGTTCTGAGGACTTGTAGGGTAGTACTTACTGGCTAGAGTAGAGGAAATGGATTCTATTTGAATATCTGTCCCACAGGTCCTGGTTGTCCTTGATGGGCTGCAGCTGTGAGCATTGAAGAGAACTGGGATAAAAGGGGGCGGCGTAGCCATTCAGGGAGAGCCTTGAAGGAGCCCTGAACTGGGAAAGAACAGCATGCAGAAGAAAGCGTCTGTGCTGTGAAGATCTGCAGCCATAAGAACACACCGAGGAGGTATGGACTTTAGCAATCTGAGAACAGCATTATGGGACTCTAGAGAAATAGAACAACAACAAGTGGCAGCTTTCGATTTGGAGCAATCCAGCAAAGCTTGCAAATTTCTTGCTGGGCACCACCCTCTTGGTCAGGGCGAGTGGCCAGAAATGGAGGCCATTTTCCATGGGGAAAACGAAGTCATTGGCCCAGGCTCTGGGTGTCAGATGACTGGTGGCATCTGGGGCTGTAAGGACTTGCAGGGTCCTAGTTGCTGGCAGCTTTCGTTCTGGAAGGATCCAGCACAGTTTGTAGATTCCTGGCTTGGCACTGCCCTGCCTGCCAGGCAGAGTGGCCACAAATGAAGGCCATTTTCCATGGGAAAAACGAAGTCCTTTCCCCAGGGTCTCAGGAATATGTTCAAGGTGGCGTTTGAGGCTCTAAGTACTTCCAGGGCCCTAGTTGCTGCCAGCTTTTCTTTTGGAAAAATCCAGCAACGATTGCATCATTCTAGCTAGGCTCCCACTTTCTGCCAGGGTGAGTGGCTGCCAAGGGAGGCCATTTGCCATGGGAAAAAGAAGTCCTTTCCCCAGGGTCTGGGTGTCAGATGAAAGGTGGCCTTTGGGGTTCTGAGGACTTGTAGGGTAGTACTTACTGGCTAGAGTAGAGGAAATGGATTCTATTTGAATATCTGTCCCACAGGTCCTGGTTGTCCTTGATGGGCTGCAGCTGTGAGCATTGAAGAGAACTGGGATAAAAGGGGGCGGCGTAGCCATTCAGGGAGAGCCTTGAAGGAGCCCTGAACTGGGAAAGAACAGCATGCAGAAGAAAGCGTCTGTGCTGTGAAGATCTGCAGCCATAAGAACACACCGAGGAGGTATGGACTTTAGCAATCTGAGAACAGCATGATGGGACTCTAGAGAAATAGAACAACAACAAGTGGTAGCTTTAGATTTGGAGCAATCCAGCAAAGCTTGCAAATTTCTTGCTGGGCACCACCCTCTTGGTCAGGGCGAGTGGCCAGAAATGGAGGCCATTTTCCATGGGGAAAACGAAGTCATTGGCCCAGGCTCTGGGTGTCAGATGACTGGTGGCATCTGGGGCTGTAAGGACTTGCAGGGTCCTAGTTGCTGGCAGCTTTCGTTCTGGAAGGATCCAGCACAGTTTGTAGATTCCTGGCTTGGCACTGCCCTGCCTGCCAGGCAGAGTGGCCACAAATGAAGGCCATTTCCCATGGGAAAAACGAAGTCCTTTCCCCAGGGTCTCAGGAATATGTTCAAGGTGGCGTTTGAGGCTCTAAGTACTTCCAGGGCCCTAGTTGCTGCCAGCTTTTCTTTTGGAAAAATCCAGCAACGATTGCATCATTCTAGCTAGGCTCCCACTTTCTGCCAGGGTGAGTGGCTGCCAAGGGAGGCCATTTGCCATGGGAAAAAGAAGTCCTTTCCCCAGGGTCTGGGTGTCAGATGAAAGGTGGCCTTTGGGGTTCTGAGGACTTGTAGGGTACTACTTACTGGCTAGAGTAGAGGAAATGGATTCTATTTGAATATCTGTCCCACAGGTCCTGGTTGTCCTTGATGGGCTGCAGCTGTGAGCATTGAAGAGAACTGGGATAAAAGGGGGCGGCGTAGCCATTCAGGGAGAGCCTTGAAGGAGCCCTGAACTGGGAAAGAACAGCATGCAGAAGAAAGCGTCTGTGCTGTGAAGATCTGCAGCCATAAGAACACACCGAGGAGGTATGGACTTTAGCAATCTGAGAACAGCATGATGGGACTCTAGAGAAATAGAACAACAACAAGTGGCAGCTTTAGATTTGGAGCAATCCAGCAAAGCTTGCAAATTTCTTGCTGGGCACCACCCTCTTGGTCAGGGCGAGTGGCCAGAAATGGAGGCCATTTTCCATGGGGAAAACGAAGTCATTGGCCCAGGCTCTGGGTGTCAGATGACTGGTGGCATCTGGGGCTGTAAGGACTTGCAGGGTCCTAGTTGCTGGCAGCTTTCGTTCTGGAAGGATCCAGCAGAGTTTGTAGATTCCTGGCTTGGCACTGCCCTGCCTGCCAGGCAGAGTGGCCACAAATGAAGGCCATTTTCCATGGGAAAAACGAAGTCCTTTCCCCAGGGTCTCAGGAATATGTTCAAGGTGGCGTTTGAGGCTCTAAGTACTTCCAGGGCCCTAGTTGCTGCCAGCTTTTCTTTTGGAAAAATCCAGCAACGATTGCATCATTCTAGCTAGGCTCCCACTTTCTGCCAGGGTGAGTGGCTGCCAAGGGAGGCCATTTGCCATGGGAAAAAGAAGTCCTTTCCCCAGGGTCTGGGTGTCAGATGAAAGGTGGCCTTTGGGGTTCTGAGGACTTGTAGGGTAGTACTTACTGGCTAGAGTAGAGGAAATGGATTCTATTTGAATATCTGTCCCACAGGTCCTGGTTGTCCTTGATGGGCTGCAGCTGTGAGCATTGAAGAGAACTGGGATAAAAGGGGGCGGCGTAGCCATTCAGGGAGAGCCTTGAAGGAGCCCTGAACTGGGAAAGAACAGCATGCAGAAGAAAGCGTCTGTGCTGTGAAGATCTGCAGCCATAAGAACACACCGAGGAGGTATGGACTTTAGCAATCTGAGAACAGCATGATGGGACTCTAGAGAAATAGAACAACAACAAGTGGTAGCTTTAGATTTGGAGCAATCCAGCAAAGCTTGCAAATTTCTTGCTGGGCACCACCCTCTTGGTCAGGGCGAGTGGCCAGAAATGGAGGCCATTTTCCATGGGGAAAACGAAGTCATTGGCCCAGGCTCTGGGTGTCAGATGACTGGTGGCATCTGGGGCTCTAAGGACTTGCAGGGTCCTAGTTGCTGGCAGCTTTCGTTCTGGAAGGATCCAGCACAGTTTGTAGATTCCTGGCTTGGCACTGCCCTGCCTGCCAGGCAGAGTGGCCACAAATGAAGGCCATTTTCCATGGGAAAAACGAAGTCCTTTCCCCAGGGTCTCAGGAATATGTTCAAGGTGGCGTTTGAGGCTCTAAGTACTTCCAGGGCCCTAGTTGCTGCCAGCTTTTCTTTTGGAAAAATCCAGCAACGATTGCATCATTCTAGCTAGGCTCCCACTTTCTGCCAGGGTGAGTGGCTGCCAAGGGAGGCCATTTGCCATGGGAAAAAGAAGTCCTTTCCCCAGGGTCTGGGTGTCAGATGAAAGGTGGCCTTTGGGGTTCTGAGGACTTGTAGGGTAGTACTTACTGGCTAGAGTAGAGGAAATGGATTCTATTTGAATATCTGTCCCACAGGTCCTGGTTGTCCTTGATGGGCTGCAGCTGTGAGCATTGAAGAGAACTGGGATAAAAGGGGGCGGCGTAGCCATTCAGGGAGAGCCTTGAAGGAGCCCTGAACTGGGAAAGAACAGCATGCAGAAGAAAGCGTCTGTGCTGTGAAGATCTGCAGCCATAAGAACACACCGAGGAGGTATGGACTTTAGCAATCTGAGAACAGCATTATGGGACTCTAGAGAAATAGAACAACAACAAGTGGCAGCTTTCGATTTGGAGCAATCCAGCAAAGCTTGCAAATTTCTTGCTGGGCACCACCCTCTTGGTCAGGGCGAGTGGCCAGAAATGGAGGCCATTTTCCATGGGGAAAACGAAGTCATTGGCCCAGGCTCTGGGTGTCAGATGACTGGTGGCATCTGGGGCTGTAAGGACTTGCAGGGTCCTAGTTGCTGGCAGCTTTCGTTCTGGAAGGATCCAGCACAGTTTGTAGATTCCTGGCTTGGCACTGCCCTGCCTGCCAGGCAGAGTGGCCACAAATGAAGGCCATTTCCCATGGGAAAAACGAAGTCCTTTCCCCAGGGTCTCAGGAATATGTTCAAGGTGGCGTTTGAGGCTCTAAGTACTTCCAGGGCCCTAGTTGCTGCCAGCTTTTCTTTTGGAAAAATCCAGCAACGATTGCATCATTCTAGCTAGGCTCCCACTTTCTGCCAGGGTGAGTGGCTGCCAAGGGAGGCCATTTGCCATGGGAAAAAGAAGTCCTTTCCCCAGGGTCTGGGTGTCAGATGAAAGGTGGCCTTTGGGGTTCTGAGGACTTGTAGGGTAGTACTTACTGGCTAGAGTAGAGGAAATGGATTCTATTTGAATATCTGTCCCACAGGTCCTGGTTGTCCTTGATGGGCTGCAGCTGTGAGCATTGAAGAGAACTGGGATAAAAGGGGGCGGCGTAGCCATTCAGGGAGAGCCTTGAAGGAGCCCTGAACTGGGAAAGAACAGCATGCAGAAGAAAGCGTCTGTGCTGTGAAGATCTGCAGCCATAAGAACACACCGAGGAGGTATGGACTTTAGCAATCTGAGAACAGCATGATGGGACTCTAGAGAAATAGAACAACAACAAGTGGTAGCTTTAGATTTGGAGCAATCCAGCAAAGCTTGCAAATTTCTTGCTGGGCACCACCCTCTTGGTCAGGGCGAGTGGCCAGAAATGGAGGCAATTTTCCATGGGGAAAACGAAGTCATTGGCCCAGGCTCTGGGTGTCAGATGACTGGTGGCATCTGGGGCTGTAAGGACTTGCAGGGTCCTAGTTGCTGGCAGCTTTCGTTCTGGAAGGATCCAGCACAGTTTGTAGATTCCTGGCTTGGCACTGCCCTGCCTGCCAGGCAGAGTGGCCACAAATGAAGGCCATTTTCCATGGGAAAAACGAAGTCCTTTCCCCAGGGTCTCAGTAATATGTTCAAGGTGGCGTTTGAGGCTCTAAGTACTTCCAGGGCCCTAGTTGCTGCCAGCTTTTCTTTTGGAAAAATCCAGCAACGATTGCATCATTCTAGCTAGGCTCCCACTTTCTGCCAGGGTGAGTGGCTGCCAAGGGAGGCCATTTGCCATGGGAAAAAGAAGTCCTTTCCCCAGGGTCTGGGTGTCAGATGAAAGGTGGCCTTTGGGGTTCTGAGGACTTGTAGGGTAGTACTTACTGGCTAGAGTAGAGGAAATGGATTCTATTTGAATATCTGTCCCACAGGTCCTGGTTGTCCTTGATGGGCTGCAGCTGTGAGCATTGAAGAGAACTGGGATAAAAGGGGGCGGCGTAGCCATTCAGGGAGAGCCTTGAAGGAGCCCTGAACTGGGAAAGAACAGCATGCAGAAGAAAGCGTCTGTGCTGTGAAGATCTGCAGCCATAAGAACACACCGAGGAGGTATGGACTTTAGCAATCTGAGAACAGCATGATGGGACTCTAGAGAAATAGAACAACAACAAGTGGCAGCTTTCGATTTGGAGCAATCCAGCAAAGCTTGCAAATTTCTTGCTGGGCACCACCCTCTTGGTCAGGGCGAGTGGCCAGAAATGGAGGCCATTTTCCATGGGGAAAACGAAGTCATTGGCCCAGGCTCTGGGTGTCAGATGACTGGTGGCATCTGGGGCTGTAAGGACTTGCAGGGTCCTAGTTGCTGGCAGCTTTCGTTCTGGAAGGATCCAGCACAGTTTGTAGATTCCTGGCTTGGCACTGCCCTGCCTGCCAGGCAGAGTGGCCACAAATGAAGGCCATTTTCCATGGGAAAAACGAAGTCCTTTCCCCAGGGTCTCAGGAATATGTTCAAGGTGGCGTTTGAGGCTCTAAGTACTTCCAGGGCCCTAGTTGCTGCCAGCTTTTCTTTTGGAAAAATCCAGCAACGATTGCATCATTCTAGCTAGGCTCCCACTTTCTGCCAGGGTGAGTGGCTGCCAAGGGAGGCCATTTGCCATGGGAAAAAGAAGTCCTTTCCCCAGGGTCTGGGTGTCAGATGAAAGGTGGCCTTTGGGGTTCTGAGGACTTGTAGGGTAGTACTTACTGGCTAGAGTAGAGGAAATGGATTCTATTTGAATATCTGTCCCACAGGTCCTGGTTGTCCTTGATGGCTGCAGCTGTGAGCATTGAAGAGAACTGGATAAAAGGGGCGGCGTAGCCATTCAGGGAGAGCCTTGAAGGAGCCCTGAACTGGGAAAGAACAGCATGCAGAAGAAAGCGTCTGTGCTGTGAAGATCTGCAGCCATAAGAACACACCGAGGAGGTATGGACTTTAGCAATCTGAGAACAGCATGATGGGACTCTAGAGAAATAGAACAACAACAAGTGGTAGCTTTCGATTTGGAGCAATCCAGCAAAGCTTGCAAATTTCTTGCTGGGCACCACCCTCTTGGTCAGGGCGAGTGGCCAGAAATGGAGGCCATTTTCCATGGGGAAAACGAAGTCATTGGCCCAGGCTCTGGGTGTCAGATGACTGGTGGCATCTGGGGCTGTAAGGACTTGCAGGGTCCTAGTTGCTGGCAGCTTTCGTTCTGGAAGGATCCAGCAGAGTTTGTAGATTCCTGGCTTGGCACTGCCCTGCCTGCCAGGCAGAGTGGCCACAAATGAAGGCCATTTTCCATGGGAAAAACGAAGTCCTTTCCCCAGGGTCTCAGTAATATGTTCAAGGTGGCGTTTGAGGCTCTAAGTACTTCCAGGGCCCTAGTTGCTGCCAGCTTTTCTTTTGAAAAATCCAGCAACGATTGCATCATTCTAGCTAGGCTCCCACTTTCTGCCAGGGTGAGTGGCTGCCAAGGGAGGCCATTTGCCATGGGAAAAGAAGTCCTTTCCCCAGGGTCTGGGTGTCAGATGAAAGGTGGCCTTTGGGGTTCTGAGGACTTGTAGGGTAGTACTTACTGGCTAGAGTAGAGGAAATGGATTCTATTTGAATATCTGTCCCACAGGTCCTGGTTGTCCTTGATGGGCTGCAGCTGTGAGCATTGAAGAGAACTGGGATAAAAGGGGGCGGCGTAGCCATTCAGGGAGAGCCTTGAAGGAGCCCTGAACTGGGAAAGAACAGCATGCAGAAGAAAGCGTCTGTGCTGTGAAGATCTGCAGCCATAAGAACACACCGAGGAGGTATGGACTTTAGCAATCTGAGAACAGCATTATGGGACTCTAGAGAAATAGAACAACAACAAGTGGCAGCTTTCGATTTGGAGCAATCCAGCAAAGCTTGCAAATTTCTTGCTGGGCACCACCCTCTTGGTCAGGGCGAGTGGCCAGAAATGGAGGCCATTTTCCATGGGGAAAACGAAGTCATTGGCCCAGGCTCTGGGTGTCAGATGACTGGTGGCATCTGGGGCTGTAAGGACTTGCAGGGTCCTAGTTGCTGGCAGCTTTCGTTCTGGAAGGATCCAGCACAGTTTGTAGATTCCTGGCTTGGCACTGCCCTGCCTGCCAGGCAGAGTGGCCACAAATGAAGGCCATTTTCCATGGGAAAAACGAAGTCCTTTCCCCAGGGTCTCAGGAATATGTTCAAGGTGGCGTTTGAGGCTCTAAGTACTTCCAGGGCCCTAGTTGCTGCCAGCTTTTCTTTTGGAAAAATCCAGCAACGATTGCATCATTCTAGCTAGGCTCCCACTTTCTGCCAGGGTGAGTGGCTGCCAAGGGAGGCCATTTGCCATGGGAAAAAGAAGTCCTTTCCCCAGGGTCTGGGTGTCAGATGAAAGGTGGCCTTTGGGGTTCTGAGGACTTGTAGGGTAGTACTTACTGGCTAGAGTAGAGGAAATGGATTCTATTTGAATATCTGTCCCACAGGTCCTGGTTGTCCTTGATGGGCTGCAGCTGTGAGCATTGAAGAGAACTGGGATAAAAGGGGGCGGCGTAGCCATTCAGGGAGAGCCTTGAAGGAGCCCTGAACTGGGAAAGAACAGCATGCAGAAGAAAGCGTCTGTGCTGTGAAGATCTGCAGCCATAAGAACACACCGAGGAGGTATGGACTTTAGCAATCTGAGAACAGCATGATGGGACTCTAGAGAAATAGAACAACAACAAGTGGCAGCTTTCGATTTGGAGCAATCCAGCAAAGCTTGCAAATTTCTTGCTGGGCACCACCCTCTTGGTCAGGGCGAGTGGCCAGAAATGGAGGCCATTTTCCATGGGGAAAACGAAGTCATTGGCCCAGGCTCTGGGTGTCAGATGACTGGTGGCATCTGGGGCTGTAAGGACTTGCAGGGTCCTAGTTGCTGGCAGCTTTCGTTCTGGAAGGATCCAGCACAGTTTGTAGATTCCTGGCTTGGCACTGCCCTGCCTGCCAGGCAGAGTGGCCACAAATGAAGGCCATTTTCCATGGGAAAAACGAAGTCCTTTCCCCAGGGTCTCAGGAATATGTTCAAGGTGGCGTTTGAGGCTCTAAGTACTTCCAGGGCCCTAGTTGCTGGCAGCTTTTCTTTTGGAAAAATCCAGCAACGATTGCATCATTCTAGCTAGGCTCCCACTTTCTGCCAGGGTGAGTGGCTGCCAAGGGAGGCCATTTGCCATGGGAAAAAGAAGTCCTTTCCCCAGGGTCTGGGTGTCAGATGAAAGGTGGCCTTTGGGGTTCTGAGGACTTGTAGGGTACTACTTACTGGCTAGAGTAGAGGAAATGGATTCTATTTGAATATCTGTCCCACAGGTCCTGGTTGTCCTTGATGGGCTGCAGCTGTGAGCATTGAAGAGAACTGGGATAAAAGGGGGCGGCGTAGCCATTCAGGGAGAGCCTTGAAGGAGCCCTGAACTGGGAAAGAACAGCATGCAGAAGAAAGCGTCTGTGCTGTGAAGATCTGCAGCCATAAGAACACACCGAGGAGGTATGGACTTTAGCAATCTGAGAACAGCATGATGGGACTCTAGAGAAATAGAACAACAACAAGTGGCAGCTTTCGATTTGGAGCAATCCAGCAAAGCTTGCAAATTTCTTGCTGGGCACCACCCTCTTGGTCAGGGCGAGTGGCCAGAAATGGAGGCCATTTTCCATGGGGAAAACGAAGTCATTGGCCCAGGCTCTGGGTGTCAGATGACTGGTGGCATCTGGGGCTGTAAGGACTTGCAGGGTCCTAGTTGCTGGCAGCTTTCGTTCTGGAAGGATCCAGCACAGTTTGTAGATTCCTGGCTTGGCACTGCCCTGCCTGCCAGGCAGAGTGGCCACAAATGAAGGCCATTTTCCATGGGAAAAACGAAGTCCTTTCCCCAGGGTCTCAGGAATATGTTCAAGGTGGCGTTTGAGGCTCTAAGTACTTCCAGGGCCCTAGTTGCTGGCAGCTTTTCTTTTGGAAAAATCCAGCAACGATTGCATCATTCTAGCTAGGCTCCCACTTTCTGCCAGGGTGAGTGGCTGCCAAGGGAGGCCATTTGCCATGGGAAAAAGAAGTCCTTTCCCAGGGTCTGGGTGTCAGATGAAAGGTGGCCTTTGGGGTTCTGAGGACTTGTAGGGTAGTACTTACTGGCTAGAGTAGAGGAAATGGATTCTATTTGAATATCTGTCCCACAGGTCCTGGTTGTCCTTGATGGGCTGCAGCTGTGAGCATTGAAGAGAACTGGGATAAAAGGGGGCGGCGTAGCCATTCAGGGAGAGCCTTGAAGGAGCCCTGAACTGGGAAAGAACAGCATGCAGAAGAAAGCGTCTGTGCTGTGAAGATCTGCAGCCATAAGAACACACCGAGGAGGTATGGACTTTAGCAATCTGAGAACAGCATGATGGGACTCTAGAGAAATAGAACAACAACAAGTGGTAGCTTTCGATTTGGAGCAATCCAGCAAAGCTTGCAAATTTCTTGCTGGGCACCACCCTCTTGGTCAGGGCGAGTGGCCAGAAATGGAGGCCATTTTCCATGGGGAAAACGAAGTCATTGGCCCAGGCTCTGGGTGTCAGATGACTGGTGGCATCTGGGGCTCTAAGGACTTGCAGGGTCCTAGTTGCTGGCAGCTTTCGTTCTGGAAGGATCCAGCACAGTTTGTAGATTCCTGGCTTGGCACTGCCCTGCCTGCCAGGCAGAGTGGCCACAAATGAAGGCCATTTTCCATGGGAAAAACGAAGTCCTTTCCCCAGGGTCTCAGGAATATGTTCAAGGTGGCGTTTGAGGCTCTAAGTACTTCCAGGGCCCTAGTTGCTGCCAGCTTTTCTTTTGGAAAAATCCAGCAACGATTGCATCATTCTAGCTAGGCTCCCACTTTCTGCCAGGGTGAGTGGCTGCCAAGGGAGGCCATTTGCCATGGGAAAAAGAAGTCCTTTCCCCAGGGTCTGGGTGTCAGATGAAAGGTGGCCTTTGGGGTTCTGAGGACTTGTAGGGTAGTACTTACTGGCTAGAGTAGAGGAAATGGATTCTATTTGAATATCTGTCCCACAGGTCCTGGTTGTCCTTGATGGGCTGCAGCTGTGAGCATTGAAGAGAACTGGGATAAAAGGGGGCGGCGTAGCCATTCAGGGAGAGCCTTGAAGGAGCCCTGAACTGGGAAAGAACAGCATGCAGAAGAAAGCGTCTGTGCTGTGAAGATCTGCAGCCATAAGAACACACCGAGGAGGTATGGACTTTAGCAATCTGAGAACAGCATGATGGGACTCTAGAGAAATAGAACAACAACAAGTGGTAGCTTTAGATTTGGAGCAATCCAGCAAAGCTTGCAAATTTCTTGCTGGGCACCACCCTCTTGGTCAGGGCGAGTGGCCAGAAATGGAGGCAATTTTCCATGGGGAAAACGAAGTCATTGGCCCAGGCTCTGGGTGTCAGATGACTGGTGGCATCTGGGGCTGTAAGGACTTGCAGGGTCCTAGTTGCTGGCAGCTTTCGTTCTGGAAGGATCCAGCACAGTTTGTAGATTCCTGGCTTGGCACTGCCCTGCCTGCCAGGCAGAGTGGCCACAAATGAAGGCCATTTTCCATGGGAAAAACGAAGTCCTTTCCCCAGGGTCTCAGGAATATGTTCAAGGTGGCGTTTGAGGCTCTAAGTACTTCCAGGGCCCTAGTTGCTGCCAGCTTTTCTTTTGGAAAAATCCAGCAACGATTGCATCATTCTAGCTAGGCTCCCACTTTCTGCCAGGGTGAGTGGCTGCCAAGGGAGGCCATTTGCCATGGGAAAAAGAAGTCCTTTCCCCAGGGTCTGGGTGTCAGATGAAAGGTGGCCTTTGGGGTTCTGAGGACTTGTAGGGTAGTACTTACTGGCTAGAGTAGAGGAAATGGATTCTATTTGAATATCTGTCCCACAGGTCCTGGTTGTCCTTGATGGCTGCAGCTGTGAGCATTGAAGAGAACTGGGATAAAAGGGGGCGGCGTAGCCATTCAGGGAGAGCCTTGAAGGAGCCCTGAACTGGGAAAGAACAGCATGCAGAAGAAAGCGTCTGTGCTGTGAAGATCTGCAGCCATAAGAACACACCGAGGAGGTATGGACTTTAGCAATCTGAGAACAGCATGATGGGACTCTAGAGAAATAGAACAACAACAAGTGGCAGCTTTCGATTTGGAGCAATCCAGCAAAGCTTGCAAATTTCTTGCTGGGCACCACCCTCTTGGTCAGGGCGAGTGGCCAGAAATGGAGGCCATTTTCCATGGGGAAAACGAAGTCATTGGCCCAGGCTCTGGGTGTCAGATGACTGGTGGCATCTGGGGCTGTAAGGACTTGCAGGGTCCTAGTTGCTGGCAGCTTTCGTTCTGGAAGGATCCAGCACAGTTTGTAGATTCCTGGCTTGGCACTGCCCTGCCTGCCAGGCAGAGTGGCCACAAATGAAGGCCATTTTCCATGGGAAAAACGAAGTCCTTTCCCCAGGGTCTCAGGAATATGTTCAAGGTGGCGTTTGAGGCTCTAAGTACTTCCAGGGCCCTAGTTGCTGCCAGCTTTTCTTTTGGAAAAATCCAGCAACGATTGCATCATTCTAGCTAGGCTCCCACTTTCTGCCAGGGTGAGTGGCTGCCAAGGGAGGCCATTTGCCATGGGAAAAAGAAGTCCTTTCCCCAGGGTCTGGGTGTCAGATGAAAGGTGGCCTTTGGGGTTCTGAGGACTTGTAGGGTAGTACTTACTGGCTAGAGTAGAGGAAATGGATTCTATTTGAATATCTGTCCCACAGGTCCTGGTTGTCCTTGATGGGCTGCAGCTGTGAGCATTGAAGAGAACTGGGATAAAAGGGGGCGGCGTAGCCATTCAGGGAGAGCCTTGAAGGAGCCCTGAACTGGGAAAGAACAGCATGCAGAAGAAAGCGTCTGTGCTGTGAAGATCTGCAGCCATAAGAACACACCGAGGAGGTATGGACTTTAGCAATCTGAGAACAGCATGATGGGACTCTAGAGAAATAGAACAACAACAAGTGGTAGCTTTCGATTTGGAGCAATCCAGCAAAGCTTGCAAATTTCTTGCTGGGCACCACCCTCTTGGTCAGGCGAGTGGCCAGAAATGGAGGCCATTTTCCATGGGGAAAACGAAGTCATTGGCCCAGGCTCTGGGTGTCAGATGACTGGTGGCATCTGGGGCTGTAAGGACTTGCAGGGTCCTAGTTGCTGGCAGCTTTCGTTCTGGAAGGATCCAGCACAGTTTGTAGATTCCTGGCTTGGCACTGCCCTGCCTGCCAGGCAGAGTGGCCACAAATGAAGGCCATTTTCCATGGGAAAAACGAAGTCCTTTCCCCAGGGTCTCAGGAATATGTTCAAGGTGGCGTTTGAGGCTCTAAGTACTTCCAGGGCCA
>NW_027510051.1:37500-43402 GCF_051311805.1 Agelaius phoeniceus | reverse complement strand
GGGGTAGACCTGATGTCCCCGGCCGCAGCCGGGGTAGACCTGATGTCCCCGGCCGGAGCCGGGGTAGACCTGTTGTCCCCGACCGGAGCCGGGGTAGACCTGATGTCCCCGGCCACAGCGGAGGTAGACCTGTTGTCCCCGACCGGAGCCGGGGTAGACCTGTTGTCCCCGGCCGCAGCCGGGGTAGACCTGATGTCCCCGGCCGGAGCCGGGGTAGACCTGATGTCCCCGGGCGGAGCCGGGGTAGACCTGATGTCCCCGGCCGCAGCCGGGGTAGACCTGATGTCCCCGGCCGGAGCCGGGGTAGACCTGTTGTCCCCGGCCGCAGCCGGGGTAGACCTGATGTCCCCGGGCGGAGCCGGGGTAGACCTGATGTCCCCGACCGGAGCCGGGGTAGACCTGATGTCCCCGGCCGCAGCCGGGGTAGACCTGATGTCCCCGGCCGCAGCGGAGGTAGACCTGTTGTCCCCGGCCGGAGCCGGGGTAGACCTGATGTCCCCGGCCGCAGCCGGGGTAGACCTGATGTCCCCGGCCGCAGCCGGGGTAGACCTGATGTCCCCGGCCGCAGCCGGGGTAGACCTGATGTCCCCGGGCGGAGCCGGGGTAGACCTGATGTCCCCGGCCGCAGCGGGGGTAGACCTGATGTCCCCGGCCGCAGCCGGGGTAGACCTGATGTCCCCGGCCGCAGCCGGGGTAGACCTGATGTCCCCGGGCGGAGCCGGGGTAGACCTGATGTCCCCGACCGGAGCCGGGGTAGACCTGATGTCCCCGGGCGGAGCCGGGGTAGACCTGATGTCCCCGGCCGGAGCCGGGGTAGACCTGTTGTCCCCGGCCGCAGCCGGGGTAGACCTGATGTCCCCGGGCGGAGCCGGGGTAGACCTGATGTCCCCGACCGGAGCCGGGGTAGACCTGATGTCCCCGGCCGCAGCCGGGGTAGACCTGATGTCCCCGGCCGCAGCCGGGGTAGACCTGATGTCCCCGGCCGCAGCGGAGGTAGACCTGTTGTCCCCGGCCGCAGCCGGGGTAGACCTGATGTCCCCGGCCGCAGCCGGGGTAGACCTGATGTCCCCGGCCGGAGCCGGGGTAGACCTGATGTCCCCAGCCGCCGCCGGGGTAGACCTGATGAGCCGGGTCCGGCTCGGATCCATGGTAGACCTGCTGTCCCCCTGTTGTCGCCCGCCGCCCGGGCACCTCGCCGTGCCCAGCGACCCCGGAGCCGGGCGAAGCTCACAGCCTCATAACACCCCGGAGCCAGATGGCTCGATCGACCCCCCGTCCCACACAATGAACCCCAACCCCACCCCCCCCTTTCAAGACCATGACATGTTTTCCATTTTTTTGTTGTTGTTCTTTGGGGGGATTTGGTTTGGGTTTGCTTTGGTATTTTGTTTTGTTTTGTTTTTCTGGGGGGGGGGGGGGGGCTGTTTTGGGGGTTTTTTGGGGGTTTTTTCCAGTTGCTTTGGCTTTCTCTGATACTGATTTTTGAGGTTGTTTTTTTTGGGGGGGTTGGGGGGCTTGTGGTTTGGATTTGGGTTTTCTTGGGTTGTCCCCCACCCCCCCGGGCCCCCCCCCGCCCCGCCCCTTTTTCTTTTCTCCTTTCCTGAAAGAATGGCTCTTCTATTTGCTTGGAACGAGAAACTTATCCGGGAAAGCAAACCAACCCAAAAATTGACCCATTTGATTTCTTTTTCTTTCGTATCGGAAGCGCCCCCAGCCGAGCCGACGGGCAAGCCGAGGCCGGTGCTCTGCCTGCTGACACGCTGACCTGGCCAAACAGCGCCCCCACCACCCACCCCCCGCCCTGCCCCGCCACGCCCTCCTGGGGTGGAACCTACCCAGGCCGGCCCCCCTGGCCCCGATGCGGCTCGCCCCGCCGCGCCCCTCCCCTCCCCGCCCCGCCCCGCCCCGCCCGCCGGTAGAGGCGACGGCGGCCGCCGGCACCGCCGCCAGCACACAGGCGCTGTGTGTAGCTTTCGGGCGGGTTGTTTCACGGTCCGCAGAGGTCTTGGGCCCTCGACGTGACTCTAGGGGGCCGTGGGGACTCGGTGCCGAGGCGCCCGGGGCCGGCACGAAGCCACCGGCCCTGGTCCGCACAGAGACAGAAACAGTGACACGCACCCCCCCCCCCCAACTAACCCTAACCCTAACCCTAACTCCCCCCGCCCCCGACTAACCCTAACCCTAACACTAACCCTAACTCCCCCCGCCCCCCACTAACCCTAACCCTAACCCCCCCCCCACTAACCCTAACCCTAACCCTAACCCCCTAACCCCCCCCCCACTAACCCTAACCCTAACCCTAACCCTAACCCCCCCCCCCACTAACCCTAACCCTAACCCTAACCCTAACCCCCCCCCCCCCCCCCAACTAACCCTAACCCTAACCCTAACGCACGGCCACGCCTGCAGGCTACCACACCGCTGCGCGTGAAAGGAAGGCGCGGCCAACCATCCCCGCCCCCTCGCCAACCCCTCCCCAGCCACCTCCACCCGGCCCCCTGCCACCCGCGCGCGCGCAGCCGCCCGCCGGCCCGCCCATAGGCATTCACGCTCTGGCGTGCCCTCTCTCCCTGGCCCTGCCCCGGCCCCTGGCCCTGCCCGCTCTGTGGCAAGCGCAGCCGGCCATGGGCGGTTGGGGGCGCCCCGCCCTCCCCCATCAGCCTCCCCGGCGCTGTCTGCATCCTTTTGCCGCTTGCTAGGCTGCCGTAGGCCAAGGCCGGCCCGGGACAACAGGTCTAGCCAAGAGCCTGGGACAACAGGTCTACCCTAGGGGCCTGGGACAACAGGTCTAGCCAAGGGGCCGGGCTGCCGTAGGCGAGGGCCCGCCCGGGGACAACAGGTCTACCCCCAGGGCCTGGGACAAAAGGTCTACCCCAAGGGGCCTGGGCTATCAGGTCTACCCCGGAAGCGCAGGACATCAGGTCTACCCCGGCGGCCCGGGACAACAGGTCTACCCCAAGGGGCCTGGGACAACAGGTCTACCCAAGGGGCCTCGGCCATCAGGTCTACCCCGAAGCCTAGGACATCAGGTCTACCCCGAAGCCTAGGACAACAGGTCTACCCTGAAGGCCCGGGACAACAGGTCTACCCCGGAGGCCCGGGACAACAGGTCTACCCTGAAGGCCTGGGACAACAGGTCTACCCCGGCGGCCCGGGACAACAGGTCTACCCCGGAGGCCCGGGACAACAGGTCTACCCCGGCGGCCCGGGACAACAGGTCTACCCCAAGGGGCCTGGGACAACAGGTCTACCCAAGGGGCCTCGGCCATCAGGTCTACCCCGAAGCCTAGGACATCAGGTCTACCCCAAGGGGCCTGGGACAACAGGTCTACCCCGGAGGCCCGGGACAACAGGTCTACCCTAGGGGCCTCGGCCATCAGGTCTACCCCGAAGCCTAGGACATCAGGTCTACCCTGGCGGCCCGGGACAACAGGTCTACCCCGGCGGCCCGGGACAACAGGTCTACCCCGAAGCCTAGGACAACAGGTCTACCCCGGCGGCCCGGGACAACAGGTCTACCCTGAAGGCCTGGGACAACAGGTCTACCCCGAAGCCTGGGACAACAGGTCTACCCAAGGGGCCCGGGACAACTGGTCTACCCCGGAGGCCCCGGACATCAGGTCTACCCCGGAGGCCCCGGACATCAGGTCTACCCCGGAGGCCCCGGACATCAGGTCTACCCCGGTGGCCCGGGACACCAGGTCTACCCCAAGGAGCCTGGGACAACAGGTCTACCCCAGGGGCCCGGGACAACTGGTCTACCCCGGAGGCCCCGGACATCAGGTCTACCCCGGTGGCCCGGGACATCAGGTCTACCCCAAGGAGCCTGGGACAACAGGTCTACCCCAGGGGCCCGGGACAACTGGTCTACCTCGGAGGCCCCGGACATGAGGTCTACCCCGGTGGCCCCGGACATCAGGTCTACCCCAAGGAGCCTGGGACAACAGGTCTACCCCAGGGGCCCGGGACAACTGGTCTACCCCGGAGGCCCCGGACATCAGGTCTACCCCGGAGGCCCCGGACATCAGGTCTACCCCGGCGGCCCGGGACATCAGGTCTACCCCAAGGAGCCTGGGACAACAGGTCTACCCCAGGGGCCCGGGACAACTGGTCTACGCCGGAGGCCCCGGACATCAGGTCTACCCCGGAGGCCCCGGACATCAGGTCTACCCCGGAGGCCCCGGACATCAGGTCTACCCCGGTGGCCCGGGACATCAGGTCTACCCCAAGGAGCCTGGGACAACAGGTCTACCCCAGGGGCCCGGGACAACTGGTCTACCCCGGAGGCCCCGGACATCAGGTCTACCCCGGTGGCCCGGGACATCAGGTCTACCCCAAGGAGCCTGGGACAACAGGTCTACCCCAGGGGCCCGGGACAACTGGTCTACCCCGGAGGCCCCGGACATCAGGTCTACCCCGGAGGCCCCGGACATCAGGTCTACCCCGGTGGCCCGGGACATCAGGTCTACCCCAAGGAGCCTGGGACAACAGGTCTACCCCAGGGGCCCGGGACAACTGGTCTACCCCGGAGGCCCCGGACATCAGGTCTACCCCGGTGGCCCGGGACATCAGGTCTACCCCAAGGAGCCTGGGACAACAGGTCTACCCCAGGGGCCCGGGACAACTGGTCTACCTCGGAGGCCCCGGACATGAGGTCTACCCCGGTGGCCCCGGACATCAGGTCTACCCCAAGGAGCCTGGGACAACAGGTCTACCCCAGGGGCCCGGGACAACTGGTCTACCCCGGAGGCCCCGGACATCAGGTCTACCCCGGAGGCCCCGGACATCAGGTCTACCCCGGTGGCCCGGGACATCAGGTCTACCCCAAGGAGCCTGGGACAACAGGTCTACCCCAGGGGCCCGGGACAACTGGTCTACCCCGGAGGCCCCGGACATCAGGTCTACCCCGGAGGCCCCGGACATGAGGTCTACCCCGGTGGCCCGGGACATCAGGTCTACCCCAAGGAGCCTGGGACAACAGGTCTACCCCAGGGGCCCGGGACAACTGGTCTACCCCGGAGGCCCCGGACATCAGGTCTACCCCGGAGGCCCCGGACATCAGGTCTACCCCGGTGGCCCCGGACATCAGGTCTACCCCGGTGGCCCGGGACATCAGGTCTACCCCAAGGAGCCTGGGACAACAGGTCTACCCCAGGGGCCCGGGACAACTGGTCTACCCCGGAGGCCCCGGACATCAGGTCTACCCCGGAGGCCCCGGACATGAGGTCTACCCCGGTGGCCCCGGACATCAGGTCTACCCCAAGGAGCCTGGGACAACAGGTCTACCCCAGGGGCCCGGGACAACTGGTCTACCCCGGAGGCCCCGGACATCAGGTCTACCCCGGAGGCCCCGGACATCAGGTCTACCCCGGAGGCCCCGGACATCAGGTCTACCCCGGTGGCCCGGGACATCAGGTCTACCCCAAGGAGCCTGGGACAACAGGTCTACCCCAGGGGCCCGGGACAACTGGTCTACCCCGGAGGCCCCGGACATCAGGTCTACCCCGGAGGCCCCGGACATCAGGTCTACCCCGGTGGCCCGGGACATCAGGTCTACCCCAAGGAGCCTGGGACAACAGGTCTACCCCAGGGGCCCGGGACAACTGGTCTACCCCGGAGGCCCCGGACATCAGGTCTACCCCGGAGGCCCCGGACATCAGGTCTACCCCGGAGGCCCCGGACATCAGGTCTACCCCGGTGGCCCGGGACATCAGGTCTACCCCAAGGAGCCTGGGACAACAGGTCTACCCCAGGGGCCCGGGACAACTGGTCTACCCCGGAGGCCCCGGACATCAGGTCTACCCCGGAGGCCCCGGACATCAGGTCTACCCCGGTGGCCCGGGACATCAGGTCTACCCCAAGGAGCCTGGGACAACAGGTCTACCCCAGGGGCCCGGGACAA
>NW_027510051.1:30000-32500 GCF_051311805.1 Agelaius phoeniceus | reverse complement strand
CTTTTCCTCCGCTGACTAATATGCTTAAATTCAGCGGGTCGCCACGTCTGATCTGAGGTCGCAAGCCCAAAGCTCGGCCGCGCCGCGCCGCGCGCACGCGCGCGGAGACGGCCGCCTTTTTCTCTCTCTCCCCTTACCGACCGACCGCCCGGCCGGCCGGCGACGGAGAGAGAGAGACGGAGAGCCCCATCCCGGAGACGAGAACCGAAAAGGGAAAAGCGCGGCAGAGACGGCCCCGCGCGGGAGGACCGGCCGGGCGACGGCGGCGTGTGCGACGGCCTCGGCGAAGGGGAGAGAGAGGGGAGCGACGGCGCCCTTCGGGCGCGCCCCGAGACCGAGACAGAAGAGGAGGGGGGGGGGGCGCGGGCGAAGGGAGAGGAGGGGGGTCGGAACCCCCCCCCGTCCCCGGCGCTCTCGCCTCGCGCGCGCGGCAGCACGGCACGGTACCGCCGCGGTACCCACCCGCAGACAGCCGCCCGCGCGGGGGGGAAGGCCGGGGGCGAGGCCCGCGCCTCGCCTCCCCTTCTCGCCCCTCTCCCTTGCTCTCTTTCTCTCTCGGCCCTCGGCGGCGCCTTTCGACGCCGTCTCTCGCTCTCCCCGAGGCCGCCGCGCCGCCGCATCCGCGGCGCGGCCCCGCGGCGAGGACGAGCTCCGCCCCAGCGGCTCGCTCCGGGAGCGGGGAGCTACGGAGCGCTCCCCGAGTCTGCATTTAGGGGGACGAAGGCCCTCGCGCGGCGACGACGACGACCGCGGCGACGCCCGCCGGGCCCGCAGGGAAGGGATCGAGGCCCGCCGAGGGAAACGCTTCCCTCGCCGAACACCCCTGACCGCCTTCCCTCCGGCCACCGGCGGCACGCCGCCGCCGCCGCCGCCCGCCGCGGGCGACGGGCCTGCGAGGCGACCCCAGCCGCGCCGCCGGGGTGGCCCCCGGACGGCGATTGATCGTCAAGCGACGCTCAGACAGGCGTAGCCCCGGGAGGAACCCGGGGCCGCAAGTGCGTTCGAAGTGTCGATGATCAATGTGTCCTGCAATTCACATTAATTCTCGCAGCTAGCTGCGTTCTTCATCGACGCACGAGCCGAGTGATCCACCGCTAAGAGTTGTCTGCCTTTCGGGCACCGCTCACGCCAGAGCGGCCCCTTTTTTGGTTTAGGACAATGCCGCCGAGGACGCGCGGGCGCGCGCCTGGCTTCCGAGACCGTACGAGCACACGGAAAACGGGAGGAAAAAAAAGGAAAAAAACAAACCCACTCTCCGAAGGCCGGCCAAGAGGCGGGGGAGCCCGCGCCCCCGACCGCCTCCCCCCGCGAGGGGAGACGCCGACCTCACCCACGCCGTCCTTCGGAGGCGGCCCAGGCGCCCGGGCTCGGCCCGGCCTCCGCGCGGAGGGCCGGGCGGCGCGCGCCGGACACGCGGGGGGCACAGGGCGGCCCGCCCGCTTCTCGCTTTCACGGGACGACGCGCACAACGCACACGGCACGCGGCCGGGGGCGCGCGGCCGTCGGCCCCCGCGCCGCGCCGGCTCTCCCCTCGGCCCCGACGCCGCGGGCCTGGCGCGGAGCGCCGCCGCGCCGCCGCGCGGCCGGCGTTGTCTCTCTCTTCCCCCCACCACCACGGGCACGGGCCTTTCCCCTGGGCTCGAGACGGGCACGCGACGGCGACCGGCACAGCCCGCCGGCACGCCTCCCGCGGGACCGCTCCCCCGCCGGGCGGGCGGGCGAGCGACCGGCGGACGCGCTCCGCCGCCGGCCCCGGAGGCGGGCGC
This sequence comes from Agelaius phoeniceus, assembly GCF_051311805.1. Taxonomy (NCBI): domain Eukaryota; kingdom Metazoa; phylum Chordata; class Aves; order Passeriformes; family Icteridae; genus Agelaius; species Agelaius phoeniceus. Next base: position 30,734 of record NW_027510051.1, on the reverse strand, counting down.
CACCGAGAGCCGAGCCGGCGTCGCCAGCGCCCGAGGCCTGCCGGACGGCAGACCCGGCCGCCGCCGGGGCGGCACGCGCCCGGGACCGCCGCCGCCGCCTCGCACCGCCGGGGCCCCTCGCCTCGGGCACGCGCCCGGCGGAAGGCGCCGCGGCGGCTGAGCCGGGGGGCAACGCCCGCTCTCCTCGTTCGCACGCGGAGACCGGGCGGGGAGGAGCGCCCCCGCGGCCGCCCCCGCACGCCTTCCTGCGCGGCCCACACGCGGCCGCGCGGGCAAGGGCGACGGAGGCGAGGCGACGAGCGGAGCCCGGGACGGGACCGCCGCCGGCCGACGGCGGGCGCCGTCCGGCCGACCGTCCCCGCAGGGAGGGACACCCGTCGAGCGGCGCCGCCGCCGCTCGCCACGGGGTCGCCCGCGCTCGCGGGCCTCCGCCGCCGGAGGGCCCGCCGAGCGCTCGCCCCCCCCCCACCGGCGGGCGGGGCGGTCGAGCCAGGGGACGGCCGGCGGACGACGGCGCCGCCGCGCCGCGCCTTCGAGGAAGGAAAGGCCGTCGAGGGGAAGAGAGGCGCCGGACGCGCCGGACGCGGCGCCGCCGCGCGCGCCAGAGACCGCGGCGGCGGGCCCAGGAGAGAGAGCGCGGGCGGGCCCCGGCGGCCGTCGCCCCGCGGCCGAGGAAGGGGCAGAGAGCGCGCGCTCTCTGCCGGGCGTCGCCCGTTACCACGAGGCGGGCGGGT
>NW_027510051.1:17500-25000 GCF_051311805.1 Agelaius phoeniceus | reverse complement strand
ACGGGGCCAGGGGCCCGCAGCGGGGGGGCCGAGTGACGGGCCTCAACTGCCTCCCCACCACGGACTCACCGGCATCCCGCCTCGCGCTGTCGTCGCAACGCTCCTCAGTGCCGCGGCTTAGGGCCGCCAGAGAAAAAGACACAAGGCCCGCGGAGGAGGCCTGGCGGGTGCCCCCCACACTCCGCCCGCCTCAACCGAAAGCAACCGACCCGGCAAAGCGGCAAAGCCGGCCCCGCCCGGCACAAGCGGCTCAGTCGATCCGGCCACGACCGAGGTAGGCGAGGCGCCGCCGCCTCGCCCAGGACCAGTCCGGGGGGCTCTCCGTCGGGTGCCGGGCCCGGCAAGTTCGAAAAAAAAAAAAAAAAAAAAAAAGAACTAGGCCCAAAAATTCTGCCCGCCACAAGGCGGGTCCCCGGCTTAAGGCCGAGGGAGGGGGACGGCTTCTCCAACGCGGGCCGAGCACCGCCGCCACCGCCGAGGCGGACCGACGGGCCCAAAACCGCGCCCGCCGAGCGGGCCCCCGGCTTAAGGCCGGGCAGAAAAGGGACGAGGCGCCGCCGCCTCGCCCGCCACCGGTGCCCGGGGGGGGCCGCCCCCCCCCGTGGCCAATCGACCGGCAGAAGCCGGGCCGGAGCGGGACACGCTGCTCGCGGCTTCTCTTTCTCTCTTCTCTCTCGGCAACTCTCTCTCTGGGCTCGCTCTCGCTCTCTCGGCTCTCTCTCCCCGCCTCGCCTCGGGGCCGGCGAGCAGCTTTCTCGGATCGTCTTTCGCCCCCTTCTTGCTCTCTCTCTCGGCCTTCTCCGGATCCGCTCTTGCGCGGCCCTTCTCTCTCGCCTCCGCGGATCCGCCTCTTTCGCGCGGCCCCTTCTCTCTCGCCTCGCCAACTGGACCCACTTTTCCCTGGGAAGGACGGGAGCCGGGACACAAAGGCACGCGCGCTTCGTCCCGGCTAGGCGGCACTCGCTTGGCCCTGGCGACCGCACGCGCGGCCGCTCCGCTCCGCCTCGGACGCAGGTACGGGGTCAACCTGCGGGGATGCGGCCCGTCACCTCGCTCCCATAAGACGGACAGACGAGTCCAAAGCCGGCCAGGCCTCCAAGAGGACCAATGCAGCTCGACCGGGGAGGGGCGCCAACGCAGGCCGCCTCCTACCATGACGCAGCCGGAGGCGGCCGACAACAGCGACCCCTTGGTGAACTTCCGCAGACGGCCGGGACAACAGGTCTACCCGGCCGGCGCCGAAATTGCACTAAGTCCCGCCGGAGCGGGGTAGACCTGATGTCCCCGGCCGGCGCCCGCCACCAGGGGGCAAGGCCGGCCCCCGGCGGACCCCGGAGCGAGGTAGACCTGATGTCCCCGACCGGAGCCGGGGTAGACCTGATGTCCACGACCGGAGCCGGGGTAGACCTGATGTCCCCGGCCGCAGCGGGGGTAGACCTGATGTCCCCGGCCGCAGCCGGGGTAGACCTGATGTCCCCGGCCGGAGCCGGGGTAGACCTGATGTCCCCGGCCGCAGCCGGGGTAGACCTGATGTCCACGACCGGAGCCGGGGTAGACCTGATGTCCCCGGCCGGAGCCGGGGTAGACCTGTTGTCCCCGGCCGGAGCCGGGGTAGACCTGATGTCCCCGGCCGCAGCCGGGGTAGACCTGATGTCCCCGGCCGCAGCCGGGGTAGACCTGATGTCCCCGGCCGGAGCCGGGGTAGACCTGTTGTCCCCGACCGGAGCCGGGGTAGACCTGATGTCCCCGGCCACAGCGGAGGTAGACCTGTTGTCCCCGACCGGAGCCGGGGTAGACCTGTTGTCCCCGGCCGCAGCCGGGGTAGACCTGATGTCCCCGGCCGGAGCCGGGGTAGACCTGATGTCCCCGGGCGGAGCCGGGGTAGACCTGATGTCCCCGGCCGCAGCCGGGGTAGACCTGATGTCCCCGGCCGGAGCCGGGGTAGACCTGTTGTCCCCGGCCGCAGCCGGGGTAGACCTGATGTCCCCGGGCGGAGCCGGGGTAGACCTGATGTCCCCGACCGGAGCCGGGGTAGACCTGATGTCCCCGGCCGCAGCCGGGGTAGACCTGATGTCCCCGGCCGCAGCGGAGGTAGACCTGTTGTCCCCGGCCGGAGCCGGGGTAGACCTGATGTCCCCGGCCGCAGCCGGGGTAGACCTGATGTCCCCGGCCGCAGCCGGGGTAGACCTGATGTCCCCGGCCGCAGCCGGGGTAGACCTGATGTCCCCGGGCGGAGCCGGGGTAGACCTGATGTCCCCGGCCGCAGCGGGGGTAGACCTGATGTCCCCGGCCGCAGCCGGGGTAGACCTGATGTCCCCGGCCGCAGCCGGGGTAGACCTGATGTCCCCGGGCGGAGCCGGGGTAGACCTGATGTCCCCGACCGGAGCCGGGGTAGACCTGATGTCCCCGGGCGGAGCCGGGGTAGACCTGATGTCCCCGGCCGGAGCCGGGGTAGACCTGTTGTCCCCGGCCGCAGCCGGGGTAGACCTGATGTCCCCGGGCGGAGCCGGGGTAGACCTGATGTCCCCGACCGGAGCCGGGGTAGACCTGATGTCCCCGGCCGCAGCCGGGGTAGACCTGATGTCCCCGGCCGCAGCCGGGGTAGACCTGATGTCCCCGGCCGCAGCGGAGGTAGACCTGTTGTCCCCGGCCGCAGCCGGGGTAGACCTGATGTCCCCGGCCGCAGCCGGGGTAGACCTGATGTCCCCGGCCGGAGCCGGGGTAGACCTGATGTCCCCAGCCGCCGCCGGGGTAGACCTGATGAGCCGGGTCCGGCTCGGATCCATGGTAGACCTGCTGTCCCCCTGTTGTCGCCCGCCGCCCGGGCACCTCGCCGTGCCCAGCGACCCCGGAGCCGGGCGAAGCTCACAGCCTCATAACACCCCGGAGCCAGATGGCTCGATCGACCCCCCGTCCCACACAATGAACCCCAACCCCACCCCCCCCTTTCAAGACCATGACATGTTTTCCATTTTTTTGTTGTTGTTCTTTGGGGGGATTTGGTTTGGGTTTGCTTTGGTATTTTGTTTTGTTTTGTTTTTCTGGGGGGGGGGGGGGGGCTGTTTTGGGGGTTTTTTGGGGGTTTTTTCCAGTTGCTTTGGCTTTCTCTGATACTGATTTTTGAGGTTGTTTTTTTTGGGGGGGTTGGGGGGCTTGTGGTTTGGATTTGGGTTTTCTTGGGTTGTCCCCCACCCCCCCGGGCCCCCCCCCGCCCCGCCCCTTTTTCTTTTCTCCTTTCCTGAAAGAATGGCTCTTCTATTTGCTTGGAACGAGAAACTTATCCGGGAAAGCAAACCAACCCAAAAATTGACCCATTTGATTTCTTTTTCTTTCGTATCGGAAGCGCCCCCAGCCGAGCCGACGGGCAAGCCGAGGCCGGTGCTCTGCCTGCTGACACGCTGACCTGGCCAAACAGCGCCCCCACCACCCACCCCCCGCCCTGCCCCGCCACGCCCTCCTGGGGTGGAACCTACCCAGGCCGGCCCCCCTGGCCCCGATGCGGCTCGCCCCGCCGCGCCCCTCCCCTCCCCGCCCCGCCCCGCCCCGCCCGCCGGTAGAGGCGACGGCGGCCGCCGGCACCGCCGCCAGCACACAGGCGCTGTGTGTAGCTTTCGGGCGGGTTGTTTCACGGTCCGCAGAGGTCTTGGGCCCTCGACGTGACTCTAGGGGGCCGTGGGGACTCGGTGCCGAGGCGCCCGGGGCCGGCACGAAGCCACCGGCCCTGGTCCGCACAGAGACAGAAACAGTGACACGCACCCCCCCCCCCCAACTAACCCTAACCCTAACCCTAACTCCCCCCGCCCCCGACTAACCCTAACCCTAACACTAACCCTAACTCCCCCCGCCCCCCACTAACCCTAACCCTAACCCCCCCCCCACTAACCCTAACCCTAACCCTAACCCCCTAACCCCCCCCCCACTAACCCTAACCCTAACCCTAACCCTAACCCCCCCCCCCACTAACCCTAACCCTAACCCTAACCCTAACCCCCCCCCCCCCCCCCAACTAACCCTAACCCTAACCCTAACGCACGGCCACGCCTGCAGGCTACCACACCGCTGCGCGTGAAAGGAAGGCGCGGCCAACCATCCCCGCCCCCTCGCCAACCCCTCCCCAGCCACCTCCACCCGGCCCCCTGCCACCCGCGCGCGCGCAGCCGCCCGCCGGCCCGCCCATAGGCATTCACGCTCTGGCGTGCCCTCTCTCCCTGGCCCTGCCCCGGCCCCTGGCCCTGCCCGCTCTGTGGCAAGCGCAGCCGGCCATGGGCGGTTGGGGGCGCCCCGCCCTCCCCCATCAGCCTCCCCGGCGCTGTCTGCATCCTTTTGCCGCTTGCTAGGCTGCCGTAGGCCAAGGCCGGCCCGGGACAACAGGTCTAGCCAAGAGCCTGGGACAACAGGTCTACCCTAGGGGCCTGGGACAACAGGTCTAGCCAAGGGGCCGGGCTGCCGTAGGCGAGGGCCCGCCCGGGGACAACAGGTCTACCCCCAGGGCCTGGGACAAAAGGTCTACCCCAAGGGGCCTGGGCTATCAGGTCTACCCCGGAAGCGCAGGACATCAGGTCTACCCCGGCGGCCCGGGACAACAGGTCTACCCCAAGGGGCCTGGGACAACAGGTCTACCCAAGGGGCCTCGGCCATCAGGTCTACCCCGAAGCCTAGGACATCAGGTCTACCCCGAAGCCTAGGACAACAGGTCTACCCTGAAGGCCCGGGACAACAGGTCTACCCCGGAGGCCCGGGACAACAGGTCTACCCTGAAGGCCTGGGACAACAGGTCTACCCCGGCGGCCCGGGACAACAGGTCTACCCCGGAGGCCCGGGACAACAGGTCTACCCCGGCGGCCCGGGACAACAGGTCTACCCCAAGGGGCCTGGGACAACAGGTCTACCCAAGGGGCCTCGGCCATCAGGTCTACCCCGAAGCCTAGGACATCAGGTCTACCCCAAGGGGCCTGGGACAACAGGTCTACCCCGGAGGCCCGGGACAACAGGTCTACCCTAGGGGCCTCGGCCATCAGGTCTACCCCGAAGCCTAGGACATCAGGTCTACCCTGGCGGCCCGGGACAACAGGTCTACCCCGGCGGCCCGGGACAACAGGTCTACCCCGAAGCCTAGGACAACAGGTCTACCCCGGCGGCCCGGGACAACAGGTCTACCCTGAAGGCCTGGGACAACAGGTCTACCCCGAAGCCTGGGACAACAGGTCTACCCAAGGGGCCCGGGACAACTGGTCTACCCCGGAGGCCCCGGACATCAGGTCTACCCCGGAGGCCCCGGACATCAGGTCTACCCCGGAGGCCCCGGACATCAGGTCTACCCCGGTGGCCCGGGACACCAGGTCTACCCCAAGGAGCCTGGGACAACAGGTCTACCCCAGGGGCCCGGGACAACTGGTCTACCCCGGAGGCCCCGGACATCAGGTCTACCCCGGTGGCCCGGGACATCAGGTCTACCCCAAGGAGCCTGGGACAACAGGTCTACCCCAGGGGCCCGGGACAACTGGTCTACCTCGGAGGCCCCGGACATGAGGTCTACCCCGGTGGCCCCGGACATCAGGTCTACCCCAAGGAGCCTGGGACAACAGGTCTACCCCAGGGGCCCGGGACAACTGGTCTACCCCGGAGGCCCCGGACATCAGGTCTACCCCGGAGGCCCCGGACATCAGGTCTACCCCGGCGGCCCGGGACATCAGGTCTACCCCAAGGAGCCTGGGACAACAGGTCTACCCCAGGGGCCCGGGACAACTGGTCTACGCCGGAGGCCCCGGACATCAGGTCTACCCCGGAGGCCCCGGACATCAGGTCTACCCCGGAGGCCCCGGACATCAGGTCTACCCCGGTGGCCCGGGACATCAGGTCTACCCCAAGGAGCCTGGGACAACAGGTCTACCCCAGGGGCCCGGGACAACTGGTCTACCCCGGAGGCCCCGGACATCAGGTCTACCCCGGTGGCCCGGGACATCAGGTCTACCCCAAGGAGCCTGGGACAACAGGTCTACCCCAGGGGCCCGGGACAACTGGTCTACCCCGGAGGCCCCGGACATCAGGTCTACCCCGGAGGCCCCGGACATCAGGTCTACCCCGGTGGCCCGGGACATCAGGTCTACCCCAAGGAGCCTGGGACAACAGGTCTACCCCAGGGGCCCGGGACAACTGGTCTACCCCGGAGGCCCCGGACATCAGGTCTACCCCGGTGGCCCGGGACATCAGGTCTACCCCAAGGAGCCTGGGACAACAGGTCTACCCCAGGGGCCCGGGACAACTGGTCTACCTCGGAGGCCCCGGACATGAGGTCTACCCCGGTGGCCCCGGACATCAGGTCTACCCCAAGGAGCCTGGGACAACAGGTCTACCCCAGGGGCCCGGGACAACTGGTCTACCCCGGAGGCCCCGGACATCAGGTCTACCCCGGAGGCCCCGGACATCAGGTCTACCCCGGTGGCCCGGGACATCAGGTCTACCCCAAGGAGCCTGGGACAACAGGTCTACCCCAGGGGCCCGGGACAACTGGTCTACCCCGGAGGCCCCGGACATCAGGTCTACCCCGGAGGCCCCGGACATGAGGTCTACCCCGGTGGCCCGGGACATCAGGTCTACCCCAAGGAGCCTGGGACAACAGGTCTACCCCAGGGGCCCGGGACAACTGGTCTACCCCGGAGGCCCCGGACATCAGGTCTACCCCGGAGGCCCCGGACATCAGGTCTACCCCGGTGGCCCCGGACATCAGGTCTACCCCGGTGGCCCGGGACATCAGGTCTACCCCAAGGAGCCTGGGACAACAGGTCTACCCCAGGGGCCCGGGACAACTGGTCTACCCCGGAGGCCCCGGACATCAGGTCTACCCCGGAGGCCCCGGACATGAGGTCTACCCCGGTGGCCCCGGACATCAGGTCTACCCCAAGGAGCCTGGGACAACAGGTCTACCCCAGGGGCCCGGGACAACTGGTCTACCCCGGAGGCCCCGGACATCAGGTCTACCCCGGAGGCCCCGGACATCAGGTCTACCCCGGAGGCCCCGGACATCAGGTCTACCCCGGTGGCCCGGGACATCAGGTCTACCCCAAGGAGCCTGGGACAACAGGTCTACCCCAGGGGCCCGGGACAACTGGTCTACCCCGGAGGCCCCGGACATCAGGTCTACCCCGGAGGCCCCGGACATCAGGTCTACCCCGGTGGCCCGGGACATCAGGTCTACCCCAAGGAGCCTGGGACAACAGGTCTACCCCAGGGGCCCGGGACAACTGGTCTACCCCGGAGGCCCCGGACATCAGGTCTACCCCGGAGGCCCCGGACATCAGGTCTACCCCGGAGGCCCCGGACATCAGGTCTACCCCGGTGGCCCGGGACATCAGGTCTACCCCAAGGAGCCTGGGACAACAGGTCTACCCCAGGGGCCCGGGACAACTGGTCTACCCCGGAGGCCCCGGACATCAGGTCTACCCCGGAGGCCCCGGACATCAGGTCTACCCCGGTGGCCCGGGACATCAGGTCTACCCCAAG
>NW_027510051.1:0-5000 GCF_051311805.1 Agelaius phoeniceus | reverse complement strand
GAGGCGCGTTCGCAACGCCCCGTGCTAGCCACGGGGGCCACGGGGCCAGGGGCCCGCAGCGGGGGGGCCGAGTGACGGGCCTCAACTGCCTCCCCACCACGGACTCACCGGCATCCCGCCTCGCGCTGTCGTCGCAACGCTCCTCAGTGCCGCGGCTTAGGGCCGCCAGAGAAAAAGACACAAGGCCCGCGGAGGAGGCCTGGCGGGTGCCCCCCACACTCCGCCCGCCTCAACCGAAAGCAACCGACCCGGCAAAGCGGCAAAGCCGGCCCCGCCCGGCACAAGCGGCTCAGTCGATCCGGCCACGACCGAGGTAGGCGAGGCGCCGCCGCCTCGCCCAGGACCAGTCCGGGGGGCTCTCCGTCGGGTGCCGGGCCCGGCAAGTTCGAAAAAAAAAAAAAAAAAAAAAAAGAACTAGGCCCAAAAATTCTGCCCGCCACAAGGCGGGTCCCCGGCTTAAGGCCGAGGGAGGGGGACGGCTTCTCCAACGCGGGCCGAGCACCGCCGCCACCGCCGAGGCGGACCGACGGGCCCAAAACCGCGCCCGCCGAGCGGGCCCCCGGCTTAAGGCCGGGCAGAAAAGGGACGAGGCGCCGCCGCCTCGCCCGCCACCGGTGCCCGGGGGGGGCCGCCCCCCCCCGTGGCCAATCGACCGGCAGAAGCCGGGCCGGAGCGGGACACGCTGCTCGCGGCTTCTCTTTCTCTCTTCTCTCTCGGCAACTCTCTCTCTGGGCTCGCTCTCGCTCTCTCGGCTCTCTCTCCCCGCCTCGCCTCGGGGCCGGCGAGCAGCTTTCTCGGATCGTCTTTCGCCCCCTTCTTGCTCTCTCTCTCGGCCTTCTCCGGATCCGCTCTTGCGCGGCCCTTCTCTCTCGCCTCCGCGGATCCGCCTCTTTCGCGCGGCCCCTTCTCTCTCGCCTCGCCAACTGGACCCACTTTTCCCTGGGAAGGACGGGAGCCGGGACACAAAGGCACGCGCGCTTCGTCCCGGCTAGGCGGCACTCGCTTGGCCCTGGCGACCGCACGCGCGGCCGCTCCGCTCCGCCTCGGACGCAGGTACGGGGTCAACCTGCGGGGATGCGGCCCGTCACCTCGCTCCCATAAGACGGACAGACGAGTCCAAAGCCGGCCAGGCCTCCAAGAGGACCAATGCAGCTCGACCGGGGAGGGGCGCCAACGCAGGCCGCCTCCTACCATGACGCAGCCGGAGGCGGCCGACAACAGCGACCCCTTGGTGAACTTCCGCAGACGGCCGGGACAACAGGTCTACCCGGCCGGCGCCGAAATTGCACTAAGTCCCGCCGGAGCGGGGTAGACCTGATGTCCCCGGCCGGCGCCCGCCACCAGGGGGCAAGGCCGGCCCCCGGCGGACCCCGGAGCGAGGTAGACCTGATGTCCCCGACCGGAGCCGGGGTAGACCTGATGTCCACGACCGGAGCCGGGGTAGACCTGATGTCCCCGGCCGCAGCGGGGGTAGACCTGATGTCCCCGGCCGCAGCCGGGGTAGACCTGATGTCCCCGGCCGGAGCCGGGGTAGACCTGATGTCCCCGGCCGCAGCCGGGGTAGACCTGATGTCCACGACCGGAGCCGGGGTAGACCTGATGTCCCCGGCCGGAGCCGGGGTAGACCTGTTGTCCCCGGCCGGAGCCGGGGTAGACCTGATGTCCCCGGCCGCAGCCGGGGTAGACCTGATGTCCCCGGCCGCAGCCGGGGTAGACCTGATGTCCCCGGCCGGAGCCGGGGTAGACCTGTTGTCCCCGACCGGAGCCGGGGTAGACCTGATGTCCCCGGCCACAGCGGAGGTAGACCTGTTGTCCCCGACCGGAGCCGGGGTAGACCTGTTGTCCCCGGCCGCAGCCGGGGTAGACCTGATGTCCCCGGCCGGAGCCGGGGTAGACCTGATGTCCCCGGGCGGAGCCGGGGTAGACCTGATGTCCCCGGGCGGAGCCGGGGTAGACCTGATGTCCCCGGCCGGAGCCGGGGTAGACCTGTTGTCCCCGGCCGCAGCCGGGGTAGACCTGATGTCCCCGGGCGGAGCCGGGGTAGACCTGATGTCCCCGACCGGAGCCGGGGTAGACCTGATGTCCCCGGCCGCAGCCGGGGTAGACCTGATGTCCCCGGCCGCAGCGGAGGTAGACCTGTTGTCCCCGGCCGGAGCCGGGGTAGACCTGATGTCCCCGGCCGCAGCCGGGGTAGACCTGATGTCCCCGGCCGCAGCCGGGGTAGACCTGATGTCCCCGGCCGCAGCCGGGGTAGACCTGATGTCCCCGGGCGGAGCCGGGGTAGACCTGATGTCCCCGGCCGCAGCGGGGGTAGACCTGATGTCCCCGGCCGCAGCCGGGGTAGACCTGATGTCCCCGGCCGCAGCCGGGGTAGACCTGATGTCCCCGGGCGGAGCCGGGGTAGACCTGATGTCCCCGACCGGAGCCGGGGTAGACCTGATGTCCCCGGGCGGAGCCGGGGTAGACCTGATGTCCCCGGCCGGAGCCGGGGTAGACCTGTTGTCCCCGGCCGCAGCCGGGGTAGACCTGATGTCCCCGGGCGGAGCCGGGGTAGACCTGATGTCCCCGACCGGAGCCGGGGTAGACCTGATGTCCCCGGCCGCAGCCGGGGTAGACCTGATGTCCCCGGCCGCAGCCGGGGTAGACCTGATGTCCCCGGCCGCAGCGGAGGTAGACCTGTTGTCCCCGGCCGCAGCCGGGGTAGACCTGATGTCCCCGGCCGCAGCCGGGGTAGACCTGATGTCCCCGGCCGGAGCCGGGGTAGACCTGTTGTCCCCGGCCGCAGCCGGGGTAGACCTGATGTCCCCGGGCGGAGCCGGGGTAGACCTGATGTCCCCGACCGGAGCCGGGGTAGACCTGATGTCCCCGGCCGCAGCCGGGGTAGACCTGATGTCCCCGGCCGCAGCCGGGGTAGACCTGATGAGCCGGGTCCGGCTCGGATCCATGGTAGACCTGCTGTCCCCCTGTTGTCGCCCGCCGCCCGGGCACCTCGCCGTGCCCAGCGACCCCGGAGCCGGGCGAAGCTCACAGCCTCATAACACCCCGGAGCCAGATGGCTCGATCGACCCCCCGTCCCACACAATGAACCCCAACCCCACCCCCCCCTTTCAAGACCATGACATGTTTTCCATTTTTTTGTTGTTGTTCTTTGGGGGGATTTGGTTTGGGTTTGCTTTGGTATTTTGTTTTGTTTTGTTTTTCTGGGGGGGGGGGGGGGCTGTTTTGGGGGTTTTTTGGGGGTTTTTTCCAGTTGCTTTGGCTTTCTCTGATACTGATTTTTGAGGTTGTTTTTTTTGGGGGGGTTGGGGGGCTTGTGGTTTGGATTTGGGTTTTCTTGGGTTGTCCCCCACCCCCCCGGGCCCCCCCCCGCCCCGCCCCTTTTTCTTTTCTCCTTTCCTGAAAGAATGGCTCTTCTATTTGCTTGGAACGAGAAACTTATCCGGGAAAGCAAACCAACCCAAAAATTGACCCATTTGATTTCTTTTTCTTTCGTATCGGAAGCGCCCCCAGCCGAGCCGACGGGCAAGCCGAGGCCGGTGCTCTGCCTGCTGACACGCTGACCTGGCCAAACAGCGCCCCCACCACCCACCCCCCGCCCTGCCCCGCCACGCCCTCCTGGGGTGGAACCTACCCAGGCCGGCCCCCCTGGCCCCGATGCGGCTCGCCCCGCCGCGCCCCTCCCCTCCCCGCCCCGCCCCGCCCCGCCCGCCGGTAGAGGCGACGGCGGCCGCCGGCACCGCCGCCAGCACACAGGCGCTGTGTGTAGCTTTCGGGCGGGTTGTTTCACGGTCCGCAGAGGTCTTGGGCCCTCGACGTGACTCTAGGGGGCCGTGGGGACTCGGTGCCGAGGCGCCCGGGGCCGGCACGAAGCCACCGGCCCTGGTCCGCACAGAGACAGAAACAGTGACACGCACCCCCCCCCCCCAACTAACCCTAACCCTAACCCTAACTCCCCCCGCCCCCGACTAACCCTAACCCTAACACTAACCCTAACTCCCCCCGCCCCCCACTAACCCTAACCCTAACCCTAACCCTAACCCTAACCCCCCCCCACTAACCCTAACCCTAACCCTAACCCCCTAACCCCCCCCCCACTAACCCTAACCCTAACCCTAACCCTAACCCCCCCCCCCACTAACCCTAACCCTAACCCTAACCCTAACCCCCCCCCCCCCCCCCAACTAACCCTAACCCTAACCCTAACGCACGGCCACGCCTGCAGGCTACCACACCGCTGCGCGTGAAAGGAAGGCGCGGCCAACCATCCCCGCCCCCTCGCCAACCCCTCCCCAGCCACCTCCACCCGGCCCCCTGCCACCCGCGCGCGCGCAGCCGCCCGCCGGCCCGCCCATAGGCATTCACGCTCTGGCGTGCCCTCTCTCCCTGGCCCTGCCCCGGCCCCTGGCCCTGCCCGCTCTGTGGCAAGCGCAGCCGGCCATGGGCGGTTGGGGGCGCCCCGCCCTCCCCCATCAGCCTCCCCGGCGCTGTCTGCATCCTTTTGCCGCTTGCTAGGCTGCCGTAGGCCAAGGCCGGCCCGGGACAACAGGTCTAGCCAAGAGCCTGGGACAACAGGTCTACCCTAGGGGCCTGGGACAACAGGTCTAGCCAAGGGGCCGGGCTGCCGTAGGCGAGGGCCCGCCCGGGGACAACAGGTCTACCCCCAGGGCCTGGGACAAAAGGTCTACCCCAAGGGGCCTGGGCTATCAGGTCTACCCCGGAAGCGCAGGACATCAGGTCTACCCCGGCGGCCCGGGACAACAGGTCTACCCCAAGGGGCCTGGGACAACAGGTCTACCCAAGGGGCCTCGGCCATCAGGTCTACCCCGAAGCCTAGGACATCAGGTCTACCCCGAAGCCTAGGACAACAGGTCTACCCTGAAGGCCCGGGACAACAGGTCTACCCCGGAGGCCCGGGACAACAGGTCTACCCTGAAGGCCTGGGACAACAGGTCTACCCCGGCGGCCCGGGACAACAGGTCTACCCCGGAGGCCCGGGACAA
>NW_027510050.1:0-43407 GCF_051311805.1 Agelaius phoeniceus | reverse complement strand
TATATTTTGGGGGTATTTCTACGTCTCTCACTGAGGATGAGGAGGATCCCGAGCACGAAGAAGATCCCGGCCACGATGAGGCCCCCGAGGCGCAGGGAGTCGTAATCTGGGATGGGATGGGGTGAGAGACTCCAAAAACGCCAAAAATGCCCCAAAACTGCCCCAAAACCGCCCCAAAACACAGCAGGGACAGGGGAGAGCCAAAAACACCCGAAACCACCCAAAAATGCCTAAAACCGCCCCAAAACCGCCCAAAATCGGCCCCAAAGCACAGCTGGGACAGGGGAGAGCCCAAATGCACCCGAAACCACCCAAAACTACCCAAAAATGCCCCCAAACCGCCCCAAAACCACCCAAAAACAGCCCCAAAACACAGCTGGGACAGGAGAGAGCCAAAAACACCTGAAACACCCAAAACTGCCCAAAAACACCCAAAACCACCCAAAAATACCCCAAAACCACCCAAAAAACAGCCCAAAAACAGCCAAACCCACACCTGGGACACCTGGGACAGGGGAGAGCCCAAAATCATCAGAAACCAACCCAAAAAAGCCCCAAAAATGCACAAAAACCACCCAAAACCACCCCAAAGCACACCTGGACAGGTGAGACCCAAAAACCACCAAAAATACCCCAAAACCACCCAAAACCAGCCCAAAACCATCCCAAAACCAGCCAAATCAGCCCAAAACCACAGATGGGGCAGGTGAGATCCCAAACACACCCAAAAATGCCCCAAAAATATCCCAAAACACCCCAAAACCACCAAAAATACCCCAAACCACCCAAAACCAGCCCCAAACCCACACCTGAACCAGCCCAAAATCAACGGGGACACACCTGGGACAGGTGAGGGACCCCAAAAATGCGAAAACCACCCAAAACTGCCCCAAACAGCCCCAAAATGTACTTGGGCCACCCCAAAACCACACCTGGGACAGGTGAGAGACCCCAAAAGCACCAAAACCACCCCAAAATAGCCCAAAACCACACCTGGGACACCCCAAAAATGCACCTGGGACAGGTGAGACCCCAAAAATGCCCAAAACCACCAAAAATCATCCCAAAACCACAGCTGGGAAAGGTGAGAGCCCAAAACCACCCAAAAATGCCCCAAAAATGTCCCCAAAAGCACCAAAAATACCCCAAAAATGCACCTGGGACAGGTGAGAGCCCAAAACCACCCAAAATATCCCAAAACAGCCCAAAACAGCCCAAAAAACCCCAAACCCACACCTGAAGCACCCCAAAATCACCGGGGACACACCTGGGACAGGGGAGGGACCCTAAAAATACCCAAAAAATGCCCCAAAACCGCCCCAAAACACCCCAAAACCACAGCTGGGACAGGGGGAGAGCCCAAAAACACCCAAAACCCATCCCAAAAATATCCCAAAAATGTCCCAAAAATGTCCCAAAACCAGCCTGGAATCCACCTGAACACCCCCAAAATCACCTGGGACACACCTGGGACAGGAGAGACCCAAAACCCACCAAAAATGCCCCAAATCCAGGCCCCAAAATGGTCAAAACCACCCAAAACCAGCCCAAAACCAAACCTGGGACAGGGGAGAGCCCAAACCCAGCCCAAAACCACCAAAAACACCCAAACACCCCAAAACTGCCCAAAAGAGCCCAAAAGAGCCCAAAATTGCCCAAAACCACACCTGGGACACCCCAAAAATGCACCTGGGACAGGGGAGAGCCCAAAGCGCCAAAAATGCCCCAAAAAACCAGACCTGGGACAGGTGAGAGCCCAAACCACCCAAAAATGCCCCAAACCGCCCCAAAACCACCCAAAATCGGCCCCAAAGCACAGCGGGGACAGGGGAGAGCCCAAAACACCTGAAACACCCAAAACAGCCCAAAAATACCCAAAAACACCCAAAAACCAGCCCCAAAACAGCCAAAACCACCCCAAAACCACAGCTGGGACAGGGGAGAGCCCCAAACACACCAAAACCACCCAAAAATGCCCCAAAACCGCCCCAAAACCGCCCCAAAGCACAACAGGGACAGGTGAGAGCCAAAAAAACACCTGAAAACACCCAAAAACACCCCAAAAACACCAAAAAAACACCCAAAAATACCAAAAAACACCCAAAAACCAGCCCCAAAACAGCCAAACCCACACCTGGGACACCTGGGACAGGGGAGAGCCCAAAATCATCAGAAACCAACCCAAAAAAGCCCCAAAAATGCACAAAAACCACCCAAAACCACCCCAAAGCACACCTGGGACAGGTGAGACCCAAAACCACCCAAAAATGCCCAAAACCAGCCCAAAACCACCCCAAAACGGCCAAAATCAGCCCAAAACCACAGCTGGGCAGGTGAGATCCCAAACACACCCAAAAATGCCCCAAAAATATCCCAAAACACCCCAAAACCACCAAAAATATCCTAAACCACCCCAAAAACCACCAAAATACCCCAAACCACCCCAAAACCAGCCCCAAAACACCAAAAACCGGCCAAAATCAATGGGGACACACCTGGGACAGGTGAGGGACCCAAAACTGCCAAAACCACCCCAAAACTGCCCCAAAACCACAGCTGGGACAGGGGAGATCCCAAAACCACCCAGAAATGCCCCAAAAACCAGACCTGAGACAGGTGAGAGCCCAAAACCACCAAAAACCACCCCAAAAAAGAGACCTGGGACAGGTGAGAGCCCAAAAAACGCCCAAAATCACCAAAAACACCCAAACTGCCTAAAACTGCCCAAAGGAGCCCAAAAGAGCCCAAAATTGCCCAAAACCACACCTGGGACACCCCAAAAATGCACCTGGGACAGGGGAGAGTCCAAAAGCACCAAAAATACCCCAAAAAACGGACCTGGGACAGGTGAGAGCCCAAACCACCCAAAAATGCCCCAAAACCGCCCCAAAATGCACCTGAACAGCCCCAAACACACCTGGGACTGGTGAGAGCCCAAAAGCACCAAAATACCCCAAAACAGCCCAAAACCACCCAAAACCACCCCAAAACCACCCCAAAACCACACCTGGGACAGGGGAGAGCCCAAAAACACCAAAAATGCCCCAAAACTGCCCCAACCAAAACCCAGCAGGGACAGGAGAGAGCCAAAAACACCTGAAAACACCCAAAAACCACCCCCAAAAACACCCAAAACCACCCAAAAATGCCCCAAACTGCCCCAAAACAGCCCAAAACCAGCCCCAAAGCACAGCTGGACAGGGGAGAGCCCAAACGCACCCGAAACCACCCAAAAATGCCCTAAAACCGCCCCAAAACCGCCCCAAAACAGCCCCAAAGCACAGCCTGACAGGAGAGAGCCAAAAACACCTGAAACCACCCAAAAACAGCACAAAAAACACCCAAAAACACCCAAAAAACAGCCCCAAAACAGCCCAAAACAGCCCAAAAACAGCCTGGACAGGGGAGAGCCCAAAAACACCTGAAACCACCTAAAAACAGCCCAAAAATACCCAAAAAACACCCAAAACCACCCAAAACCACCCAAAAAACAGCCCCAAAACAGCCAAAACCACCCCAAAACCACACCTGGGACAGGTGAGAGCCCAAAAAACACTAAAAATGCCCCAAAACTGGCCCCAAAACACACCTGGGACAGGTGAGAGCCCAAATGCACCCGAGAAACACCAGAAAAAGGCCCAAACAGCCCCAAAACAGCCCAAAAACGGCCCCGGGGTACCTGGGGACACCTGGGGGTACCTGGGGCACACCCAGGGCACACCTGGGGGTACCTGAACCCACCCTGGGGACACCTGGGGGTACTTGGGACACCTGAACCCATCCTGGGGCACACCTGGGCACACCTGGGGCACACCTGGGGCACATCTGGGCACACCTGAGATACACCTGGGGGTACCTGGGCACACCTGGGCACACCTGAGATACACTGGGGACACCTTGGGGACACCTGGGGGTACCTGGGGCACACCTGAACCCATCCTGGGCACACCTGGGATACACCCAGGGCACATCTGGGCACACCTGGGGCACACCTGGGGCATAACCCGGGATACACATGGGGGTACCTGAACCCATCCTGGGCACACCTGGGGCACACCTGGGACACACCTGAACCCATCCTGGGGGTACCTGGGGGTACCTGGGCACACCTGGGGGTACCTGTGCCCACCTGAACCCATCCTGTTGGGTACCTGTGGGTACCCGTGCCCACCTGTGCCCACCTGTTTGGTACCTGTTGGTACCCTGTGCCCACTTGAACCCATCCTGTGCCCACCTATTGGGTACCTGTTGGTACCTGTTGGGTGCCCATTGGTACCTGTTGGGTACCTGTGCCCCCCTGTTTGGTTCCTGTGCCCACCTGTGGACACCTGGGGGGTACCTGTGTCCACCTGAACCCATCCCGTGCCCACCTGTGCCCACCTGAGCCCATCCCGTGCCCCCTTTGGGTTCCTGTGCCCACCTGTGCACACCTGGGGCACACCTGGGCACACCTGAACCCATCCCGTTCCCACCTGTGCCCATCCTGAGCCCATCCCGTGCCCACCTGAGCCCACCTGAACCCATCCTGTGCCCACCTGTGCCCACCTGAGCCCATCCTGGGGGTACCTGTGCCCACCTGTGCCCCCCTGTGCCCACCTCTTTGGTACCTGTTGGGTACCTGAGCCCATCCCGTGCCCACCTGAGCCCATCCCGTGCCCACCTGTGCCCATCCCATGCCCACCTTTGGGTTCCTGTGCCCACCTGAACCCCCCTGTTCCCATTCCCGTGCCCATCCCGTGCCCACCTGAGCCCATCCTGTGCCCAACCTGTGCCCACCTTTGGGTTCCTGTGCCCACCTGTGCCCACCTGGGGCACACCTGGGTACACCTGGGATACACCCAGGGCACATCTGGGGGTACCCATGCCCACCTGTGCCCACCTCTTTGGTACCTGTTGGGTACCTGAGCCCACCTGAACCCCATCCCATGCCCCCCTGAACCCACCTGTGCCCACCTGAGCCCATCCCGTGCCCACCCGTGCCCATCCTGTGCCCACCTGTGCCCATTCCCGTGCCCACCTGTGCCCACCTGAACCCATCCCATGCCCACCTGTGCCCATCCCGTGCCCACCTGAACCCACCTGTGCCCACCTGTGCCCATCCCGTGCCCATCCCATGCCCATCCTGTGCCCACCTGAACCCATCCTGTGCCCACCTGAGCCCATCCCGTGCCCCCCTTTGGGTTCCTGTGCCCACCTGTGCCCACCTGGGGCACACCTGGGGTACACCCAGGGCACACCTGGGCACACCTGTAACCCATCCTGGGCCCACCTGTGCCCACCTGAACCCATCCTGGGGGTACCTGTGCCCACCTGAACCCATCCTGTGGGTACCCATGGGTACCTGTGCCCATCCCGTGCCCACCTGTGCACACCTGGGGGTTCCTGTGCCCACCTGAGCCCATCCTGTGCCCACCTGAGCCCATCCCGTGCCCACCTGTGCCCACCTGAGCCCATCCTGTGCCCACCTGTGCCCACCTGAACCCATCCTGTGCCCACCTGTGCCCACCTGAGCCCACCTGAGCCCACCTGTTCCCACCTGTTCCCATTCCCGTGCCCACCTGTGCCCACCCAAGCCCATCCCGTGCCCACCTTTGGGTTCCTGTGCCCACCTGAGCCCCCCCGTGCCCACCTGTTTGGCACCTGTTGGGTACCTGTGCCCACCTGTTGGTGCCTGTTGGATACCTGGGGGTACCTGTGCCCACCCAAACCCATCCTGTGCCCCCTTTGGGTTCCTGTGCACACCTGGGGCACACCTGGGGCACACCTGGGGCACACCTGGGGGTACCTGGGGCACACCTGGGCACACCTGGGGGTACCTGGGGCACACCTGGGGCACACCTGAACCCATCCTGGGCCCACCTGTGCCCACCTGAGCCCACCTGTTTGGCACCTGTGCCCACCTGTGCCCATCTTTGGGTACCTGTGCCCACCTGTGCACACCTGGGGCACACCTGGGGCACACCTGGGGCACACCCAAACCCATCCCGTGCCCCTCTGTGCCCACCTTTGCCCACCTGAACCCATCCTGTGGGTACCCATGGGTACCTGAGCCCACCTTTGCCCACCTGTTCCCACCTGTTCCCATTCCCGTGCCCACCTGAGCCCATCCCATGCCCATCCCGTGCCCCCTTTGGGTTCCTGTGCCCACCTGTGCCCACCTGGGGCACACCCGGGGGTAC
Organism: Agelaius phoeniceus; assembly: GCF_051311805.1. NCBI lineage: Eukaryota > Metazoa > Chordata > Aves > Passeriformes > Icteridae > Agelaius > Agelaius phoeniceus. The sequence goes on along the minus strand of NW_027510050.1, from coordinate 37,228 downwards.
CTGTGCCCACCTGAACCCATCCTGTGCCCACCTTTGGGTTCCTGTGCCCACCTGGGATACACCCAGGGCACACCTGGGGCACACCCAGGGGTACCTGGGGCACACCTGAGCCCATCCCGTGCCGACCTGTGCCCACCTGTGCCCACCTGAGCCCACCTGGGGCCCACCTGAACCCACCTGTTCCCATTCCTGTGCCCACCTGAGCCCACCTGGGGCACACCTGGGATACACCCAGGGCACACCCGGGGATACCTGTGCCCACCTGAACCCATCCTTGGCACACCTGAGGGTACCTGGGCACACCTGGGCACACCTGAACCCATCCTGGGGGTACCTGTTTGGTACCTGTTGGGTTCCCGTGCCCCCCTGTGCCCACCTGGGGCACACTTGAACCCATCCTGGGCCCACCTGTGCCCACCTGAACCCATCCTGAGCCCATCCCGTGCCCACCTGTGCCCACCTGAACCCATCCCGTGCCCACCCGTGCCCCCCCCGTGCCCCTCCCCCTCTCACCGTAGCTGAACCTCTCCCGCTCCGACCGCACCAAATCTGCACAGAGAGGGGGGGGGAGGGGACAAAGGGGCGGGGTCAGCCACGTCACCGATGACGTCATCACCACCAGCGCGCGATGACGTCACGGCCCCGCTCACCTGTGCCCGCCGCGCTCGGCGCCATCGCGGCCGCACCTGCACAGGGGGGGGAGAGATTGGAACCCAAAATTTCCCAATTTCCCGCAAATTTTCCCAAAATTCCCCCCAATTTCCCCAAACTTTTCCCGTTTTCCCCTCGTTTTTCCCAATTTTCCCCCCAAATTTTCCCCAATTTTTCCCAATTTTCCCCAAATTTTCCCCCCAAATTTTCCCCATTTCCCCCACTTTTCCCAATTTCCCCCAATTTTTCTTCATTTTTTCCCTTTTTTTCCCCCACAAATTTTCCCCAATTTTCTCAATTTCTCCCCATTTTTCCCTTTCCTCCCCATATTTTTCGCAATTTTCCCCCAATTTTCCCAATTTTCCCCCATTTTGCCCCATTTTTTCCCTTTTTTACCCCCAAATTTTCCCCATTTTTCCCCCAATTTTCCCAATTTCCCCCAATTTTTCTTCATTTTTTCCCTTTTTCACCCACAAATTTTCCCCAATTTTCTCAATTTCTCCCCATTTTTCCCCATTTTTCCCATTTTTTTCCTTTCCCCCCCATATTTTTCGCAATTTTTCCCCATTTTTCCCAATTTCCCCCAACTTTTCTTCATTTTTCCCCTTTTCCCCCCCAAATTTTCCCCAATTCCCCCATTTTCCCAATTTCCCCCCATTTTTCCCCATTTTCCCAATTTCCCCCCATTTTTCCCCAATTTCTCCCCATTTCCCCCAAAATTTTCCCAAAATTTCCCCCCATTTTTCCCCATTTTCCCCCAAATTTTCCCCAATTTTTTCCCCAATTTCCCCCAATTTCTCCCAATTTTTCTCCATTTTTTCCCTTTTTTACCCCCCAAATTTTCCCCAATTTTCCCAATTTTTCCCCGTTTTCCCCCAATTTTCCTGATTTCCCCTCGTTTTTCCCGATTTCCCCCAATTTTTTATCAATTTCCCCCAATTTTTCCCCAAATTTTCCCCCAAAATTTTTCCCATTTTCCCCCAATTTTTCCCCCGTTTTTCCCTAAATTTTCCCCCAATTTTTCCCCCAAATTTTTCCCCATTTTCCCAGTTTCCCCTAATTTTCCCCATTTTTCCCTTTTTCCCCCCCCAAATTTTTCCCCATTTCCCTCAATTTTCCCAATTTTCCCCATTTTCCCAATTTCCCCCAATTTTTCTCAATTTTTCCCCTTTTTCCGCCCAAATTCTCCCCATTTTTCCCAATTTCCCCCAATTTTCCCCACATTTTCCCCCCAAATTTTTCCCATTTTCCCCCCAATTTTTCTCAATTTTTTCCCAATTTCTCCCCAATTTTCCCAATTTTCCCCCAATTTTTCTCCATTGTTTTCCTTTTTTCCCCCCAAAATTTTCCGGATTTCTCCCCATTTTTCCCCAATTTTTCCCAATTTCTCCATTTTTACCAATTTCCCCAATTTCTCCCCATTTTTCCCCAATTTCTCCCCATTTCCCCCAAAATTTTCCCAAAATTTCCCCCATTTTTCCCCATTTTCCCCCAAATTTTCGCCCAATTTTTTCCCCAATTTCCCCCAATTTTTCCCCATTTTCCCCCATTTATTCCCTTTTTTACCCCAAAATTTTCCCAATTTTTCTCCATTTCCCCCATTTTTTCGGCCCAAATTTTCCCCATTTTCCCAATTTCTCCCCTTTTTCCCCCATTTTTTCCCAATTTCCCCAATTTTCTCCATTTTCTCAATTTCCCCCAATTTTTCCCAATTTTTCTCCATTTCCCCCTTTTTTCGGCCCAATTTTTCCCCTATTTTCCCCAATTCCCCCATTTTCCCAATTTCCCCCCATTTTTCCCAATTTTCTCCATTTTCCCAAATTTTCCCCCAATTTTCCCAATTTCCCCAATTTTCCCAATTTTCCCCCAATTTTCCCAAAATTTTCCCCATTTTCCCCAAAATTTCCCAATTTCCCCCAATTTTCCCCCAATTTTTCTCCATTTTCCCCTTTTTTCCCCCCCAAGTTTTCCCCATTTTCCCCCCAATTTCCCCCAATTTTCCTCCATTTTTCCCTTTTTTCCGCCCAATTTTTCCCCATTTCTCCCCAAATTTCCCCAAAATTCCCCCCAATTTTCCCCAAACTTTCCCCGTTTTCCCCCAATTTTCCTGATTTCCCCTCGTTTTTCCCGATTTCCCCCAATTTTTTATCAATTTCCCCCAATTTTTCCCCAAATTTTCCCCCAAAATTTTTCCCATTTTCCCCCAATTTTCCCCCCGTTTTTTCCCTAAATTTTCCCCCAATTTTTCCCCCAAATTTTTCCCCATTTTTTCCCTTTTAAGCCCCCCCAAATTTTTCCCCATTTTCCCCCCAATTTTCCCAATTTTCCCCAATTTTCCCAAATTTTCCCCGTTTCCCCCCAATTTTCCTGATTTCCCCTCGTTTTTCCCAATTTCCCCCAATTTTTTATCAATTTCCCCCAATTTCCACCAATTTTCCCCAAATTTTACCCCCAAATTTTCCCCAATTTTCCCAATTTTTCCCCATTTTTTCCCTTTTTTACCCCCAATTTTTTCCCCATTTTCCCCCATTTTCCCAATTTCCCCCAATTTTTCTCAATTTTTCCCCTTTTCCCCCCCAAATTTTACCCCCAAATTTTCTCCATTTTTCCCAATTTCTCCCCATTTTCCCAATTTTCCCCCAATTTTTCTCCATTTTTTTTATTTCCCCCCAAATTTTCCTGATCTCTCCCCATTTTCCCCATTTTTTTCCAATTTCTCCATTTTTACCCATTTTTACCCAATTTTCCCAATTTTCCCAATTTCTCCATTTTACCAATTTTTCCCCATTTTCCCCTCAATTTTCCCCATTTTCCCAATTTCCCCATTTTCCCCAATTTCTCCCCATTTTCCCCCAATTTTTCTCAATTTTTCTCCATTTTCCCCCCTTTTTGGCCCAATTTTTCCCCTATTTTCCCCCCAAATTTTCCCCAATTCCCCCATTTTCCCAATTTCCCCCCATTTTTCCCCAATTTCTCCCCATTTCCCCCAAAATTTTCCCAAAATTTCCCCCATTTCCCCAATTTCACCCAATTTATCCCAATTTTTCTCCATTTTTTCCCTTTTTTACCCCCCAAATTTTCCCCAATTTTCCCAATTTTTCTCCATTTTCCCCCAATTTTCTCAATTTCCCCTCGTTTTTCCCAATTTCCCCCCATTTTCCCCATTTTCCCAATTTTTTCCCTTTCCCCCCCCATATTTTTCGCAATTTCCCCCCAATTTTCCCAATTTCCCTCAATTTCCCCCATTTTTCCAAATTTTCTTCCATTTTCCCCCATTTCCCCAAAATTTTCCCCGTTTTCCCCAAATTTTCCCAATTTCTCCACAAATTTTCCCCCAATTTTTCTCCATTTTTTTCCCTTTTTTTCCCCCACAAATTTTCCCCAATTTTCTCCATTTTTCCCAATTTCTCTGCATTTTTCCCCCAATTTTCCCCAGTTTCCCAATTTCCCCCAATTTTTCTTCATTTTTTCCCTTTTCTCCCCCTCAAATTTTCCCCAATTTCCTCCAATTTTCCCAATTTTTCCTCATTTTTACCTCAATTTCCCCCAATTTTTCCCCATTTTCCCCCATTTATTCCCTTTTTTACCCCAAAATTTTCCCAATTTTTCCGCCCAAATTTTCCCCCAATTTTTCCCCAATTTTTCCCAATTTCTCCCCATTTCCCCAGATTCCCCCCATTTTCCCCAATTTTTCTCCATTTTTCCCTTTTTTCCACCCAAATTTTCCCAATTTCCCCCAATTTCCCCAATTTCCCCCCATTTTTCCCCCCAAAATTTCCGCATTTTCCACCAAAATTTCCCAATTTTTCCCCATTTTTCTCCATTTTTCCCCTTTTTTCCCCCACAAATTCTCCCCATTCCCCCCATTTTCCTCATTTTTCCCCCAATTTTTTTCCCAATTTTTCTCCATTTTCCCCCCAAATTTTCCCCAATTTCCCAAATTTTCCCCCAATTTCTCCCATTTCCCCCTCATTTTTCCACTTTTTCCTCCAAATTTTCCCCATTTTTCCCCAATTTTTCCCAATTTTTTTCCATTTCCCCCAAATTTTCTTCATTTTTTCCCATTTTTCCTCAATTTCCCCCAATTTCCCCCATTTTCTCACAATTTCCCCCCAATTTTTAACCCTTTTCTCTCATTTTCCCATTTTCCCCCAAATTTTCCCAATTTCCCCCCATTTTTTCCCATTTTCCCCCATTTTTCCCCATTTTTTCCCATTTTTCCAATTTTTTCCTCCAAATTTTCCCATTTTCCCCCAATTTTCCCCCATTTTTCCCAAATTTTCTCAATTTCCTCCCAATTTTTCTCAGGATTTTCCCATTTCCTCTCAATTTCCCCCATTTTTTCCCAAATTCCCCCAAATTTTCACCATTTTCCCCCCAAATTTTCCCAATTTTCTCTGGATTTTCCTAATTTTTTTCCCATTTCCCATTTTTCCCCATTTTTCCCCAATTTCCCCCATTTTGTTCCAATTTTTTTCCCATTTCTCCCCAATTTGGGGAAGATCCAAGGACAAAAATGGAAAATTTGGGGGAAATTTAAGAAAAATTGGGAAAAATTGGGGAAAATCCAAGAAAAAAAGGAAATTTGGGGGGAAAAATGGGGAAATTCATTTAAAAAAAGGAAAAAAATTGGGGGAAATGGGAAAAATTCATGGAAAAAAAGGAAAATTTGGGGAAATTTCCAAGAAAAAAAGGGGGGGAATGGGGAAAATCTAAGAAAAAAAAGGGAAAATTGGGAAAATCAAGGAAAAGGGGAAAAAATGGGAAAAATCCATGGAAAAAATAAAAAATTGGAGGAAAAATTGGAGAAAAATGCAGGAAAATGGGAAAAAATCATGGAAAAAAAGGAAAATTTGGGGAAATTTCCAAGGAAAATGGGAAAAATTGGGAAAAATCCAAGAAAAAATTGGGAAGGATTGGGAAAAATTGGGGAAAATCAAGGAAAAAATGGGAAAATTTGGGAAAAATTTAGTACAAAATGGGGAAAATTGGGAGAAATTCAGGAAAAATGGAAAGAATGGGAAAAATCCATGGAAAAATAAAAAATTGGGGGAAAATCTCAAGAAAAGGAGGAAAAATTGGGAAAAATGCAGGAAAATGGGAAAAAATTTTCCCATTTTGGGGGAAAAATTGGGGGAAAATTGGGGGGAAATCGAGGAAAAATGGGAAAATTCATGGAAAAAGGAAAATTTGGGGAAATTTCCAAGGAAAACGGGAAAAATTGGGAAAAATCCAAGAAAAATTTGGGAAAATTGGGGAAAAAAACAACAAAAAAGGGAAAATCAGGGAAAATTTGTGGAAAAATTGGGAAAATTTCAAGGAAAAAAAGGAAAAAAATGGGGGAAAATGGGAAAAATTCATGGGAAAATTTGGGGGAAATTGGGAAAAAAACCAAGGAAAAAATGGGAAAAATCCATGGGGAAAAAAAAGGGAAAATGCAAGAAAAATGAGGGAAAATGGGAAAAATCCAGGAAAAATGGAAAATTTGGGGGGAATTCGTGAAAAATGGGAAAAATCCATGGAAAAATTAAAAAATTGGGGGGAAAAAGGAAGAAAAAGAGGAAAAATTCGGAAAAGCCAAGAAAAAAATGGGGAAAATTTGGGAAAAATTAAAAATAAATGGGGAAAAATGGGGAAAATCAAGGAAAAAGGGGAAAAATAGGGAAAAACCAAGGAAATTTGGGGAAAAAAAGGAAAATTTGGGGAAAATGGGGAAGATTTTGAGGAAAAAAGGGAAAAATTGGGGGAAAATTGAGGGAAAATGGGAAAAATTCATGGAAAATGGAAAAATTGGGGAAATTTCCAAGGAAAATGGGAAAAATTGGGAAAAATCCAGGAAAAAATTGAAAAATTGGGGGAAATTCATGAAAAAATGGGAAAAATCCATGGAAAAATTAAAAAATTGGGGGAAAAAAGGAAGAAAAAGAGGAAAAATTGGGAAAAATCCAAGAAAAAATGGGGAAAATTGGGAAAAATATAAAAAAGGGGGAAATTTGGGGAAAATCAAGGAAAATTGGGAAAATTGGGGGGAAAAAGGGAAAATTTGGGGAAAATTTGGAAGATTTCAGGAAAAAAGGGAAAAAATTGGGGGAAAATGGAGGGAAAATGGGAAAAAATCATGGAAAAAGGAAAATTTGGGAAAAATCCATGAAAAAAGGGAAAATCCAAGAAAAAATGGGGAAAATTTGGGGAAAATCCAGGAAATTGGGAAGATTTTGAGGAAAAAAGGAAAAAATTGGGGGAAAGTTGGGGGGAAATGGGAAAAATTCATGGAAAAAGGAAAATTTGGGGAAATTTCCAAGGAAAATGGGAAAAATTGGGAAAAATCCAAGAAAAAATTGGGAAGAATTAGAAAAAATGGGGAAAAATTGGGGAAAATCAAGGAAAAAATGGGAAAATTTGGGAAAAATTCAGGAAAATGGAAAGAATGGGAAAAATCCATGGAAAAATAAAAAATTGGGGGAAAACTCAAGAAAAAGAGGAAAAATTGGGAAAAATGCAGGAAAATGGGAAAAAATTTTCCCATTTTGGGGGAAAAATTGGGGGAAAATTGGGGGGAAATTGAGGGAAAATGGGAAAAATTCATGGAAAAAGGAAAATTTGGGGAAATTTCCAAGAAAAAAAGGAAAAATTGGGAAAAATCCAAGAAAAATTTGGGAAAATTGGGGGAAAAAAAACAACAAAAAAGGGAAAATCTGGGAAAATTTGTGGGAAAATTGGGAAAATTTCAAGGAAAAAAAGGAAAAAATTGGGGGAAAATGGAGGGAAAATGGGAAAAATTCATGGGAAAATGAAAATTTGGGGAAATTTCCAAGGAAAAAAGGAAAAATTGGGAAAAATCCAGGAAAAAATGGGGAAAATTGGGAAAATTTTTAAAAACTGAGAAATTGGGAAAAAAACAAACAAAAAAGGGAAAATCTGGGAAAATTCCAAGGAAAATGGGAAAATTTGGGGAAAATTGGGAAAATTTTGAGGAAAAAAGGAAAAAATTGGGGGAAAATTGAGGGAAAATGGGAAAAATTCATGGAAAAAGGAAAATTTGGGGAAATTTCCAAGGAAAAAAGGAAAAATTGGGAAAAATCCAAGAAAAATTTGGGAAAATTGGGGAAAAAAACAACAAAAAAGGGAAAATCTGGGAAAATTTGTGGAAAAATTGGGAAAATTTCAAGGAAAAAAAGGAAAAAAATGGGGGAAAATGGGAAAAATTCATGGGAAAATTTGGGGGAAATTGGGAAAAAAACCAAGGAAAAAATGGGAAAAATCCATGGGAAAAAAGGGAAAATGCAAGAAAAATGAGGGAAAATGGGAAAAATCCAGGAAAAATGGAAAATTTGGGGGGAAATTCATGAAAAAATGGGAAAAATCCATGGAAAAAATAAAAAATTGGGGGAAAAAAAGGAAGAAAAAGAGGAAAAATTGGGGAAATCCAGGGAAAAAAGGGAAAATCCGGGGAAAATTGGGGAAAATTTAAAAAATGGGAAAAAATCAAGGAAATTTGGGGAAATTTGGGGAAAATTGGGAAAATTTCAAGAAAAAAAGGGAAAAATTGGGGGAAAATGGGAAAAATTCATGGAAAAAGGAAAATTGGGGGAAAATCCATGAAAAAAGGGAAAATCCAAGAAAAAATTGGGAAAATTTGGGGGAAAAAAGAGAAAAAATTGGGGGAAAAATTGAGGGGAAATGGGAAAAATTCATGGAAAAAGGAAAATTTGGGGAAATTTCCAAGGAAAAAAGGAAAATTTGGGGAAAAATTGGGGAAAATCAAGGAAAATGGGAAAATTTGGGGGAAAAAAAAGGAAAATTTGGGGAAAATTTGGAAGATTTCAGGAAAAAAGGGAAAAAATTGGGGGAAATGGAGGGAAAATGGGAAAAAATCATGGAAAAATGGAAAATTGGGGAAAATTCATGAAAAAAAATGGGGAAATTTGGAGAAATTTGGGGAAAATTTAGGGGAATTTGGGGAAAATTCAAGAAAAATGGGAAAATTTGGGGAAAAAAGAGAAAAAATGGGAAAAATCCAAGAAAAAAAAAGGAAAATTTGGGGAAATTTGGGAGAAATTCAAGAAAAAAGGGGAAAATTTGGGCAAATTAAGGAAAATTTTGGGGAAATTTGGGGGAAATGCGAGAAAAAAGGGGAAAATTTGGGGAAATTTGGGAAAAAATTGGGAAAATTGGCGGAAATGTGAGAAAAAAGGAAAAAATTTGGGGAAATTTGGGGAAAAAAGAGAAAAAATGGGAAAAATCCAAGGAAAAAAGGAAAATTTGGAGAAATTTGGAAGAAATTCAAGAAAAAAGGGGAAAATTTGGAGAAATTTGGGGAAAAAAAAAAACAAGAGAAAAAATGGGAAAAATCCAAGTAAAAAAGGGAAAATTTGGGGAAAAAAAAAAGGAAAACTGGAAAAAAAAACCCGGAAAATTTGGGGGAAATTTTGGGGAAATTTTGGAAAATTTGAGGGAAATGTGAGAAAAAAGGGGAAAATTTGGGGAAATTTTGGGAAAATTTGGGGAAAAGAAAGAAAAAATGGGAAAAATCCAAGAAAAAAAAGGAAAATTTGGAGAAATTTGGGAGAAATTCAAGAAAAAAGGGGAGAATTTGGGGAAAATTTGGGAAAAATTTGGGAATTTTTGGAAAATTTGGGGAAATTTGGGGGGGGGGAAAAGAGAAAAATGGGAAAAATAAAAAAAGGGAAAATTTGGAGAACATTGGGGGAAATTTGGGAAAATTTTGGGAAATTTGGAAAAATTTGGGGAAATTTGGGAAAAAAAGGAGAAAAAATGGGAAAAATCAAAAAAAAAAGGAAAAATTTGGGGAAATTTTGGGAAAATTGGGGAAATTTGGGGGAATTTTTGAAAATTTGGGGGAATTTTGGGGGAATTTTGGGGAAAATTTGGGAAAATCCAGGCCTGGACTGGGTTAAACTGGGCCAAACTGGGTTAAACTGGGTTAAACTGGGTTAAACTGGGTTAAACTGGGACATTGGGCAATGGGGGCGGGGCCATCGCTGTTGCCATGGAAACGTGACCTTGACCCCTCCCCCAGCCCGGCCGGGAACTGGGAGGGACTGGGAGGGACTGGGATAAACTGGGACAAACTGGGAGGGACTGGGAGGGACTGGGACGGACTGGGAGGGATTGGGAGGGACTGGGATAAACTGGGACAAACTGGGAGGGACTGGGAGGGACTGGGATGGACTGGGAGGGAACTGGGAGGGACTGGGAGGGACTGGGACAAACTGGGATAAACTGGGATAAACTGGGAGGGAAATGGGAGGGACTGGGATAAACTGGGAGGGAAATTGGGGTTACTGGTTTATACTGGGATAAACTGGGAGGGACTGGGAGTGACTGGGATGGACTGGGAGGGAACTGGGAGGGACTGGGAGGGACTGGGACAAACTGGGGGGGACTGGGAGGGACTGGGAGGGACTGGGAGGGAAATTGGGGTTACTGGTTTGTACTGGGATAAACTGGGAGGGAACTGGGAGGGAACTGGGGGAGTTCCTGGGGCTTTACTGGGGTTACTGGGAGGACAAACTGGGAGGGACTGGGAGTTACTGGGAGCTGCCAGGGGGCACTGGGAGTTACTGGGAGGACTCTGTGGGAGATACTGGGAGTTACTGGGAGGGACTGGGACTTACTGGGAGTTACTGGGGGACAAACTGGGAGTTACTGGGAGTCACTGGGACGGTGCAGGGACAAACTGGGAGAAACTGGGAGGGACTGGGAGTTACTGGTGGAGCCCCTCGGGGGTTACTGGGACTTACTGGGAGTTACTGGGAGTTATTGGGAAGGCGCAGGGACAAACTGGGAGTGACTGGAAGGGACTGGGAGGGACTGGGAGGGACTGGGAGTCACTGGGAAGGCGCAGGGACAAACTGGGAGTTACTGGGAGGGACTGGGGGACAAAATGGGGGTTACTGGTGTTACTGGGGGTTACTGGGGCATACTGGGAGTTACTGGGAGTTACTGGTGGAGCCTCTTGGGAGTTACTGGGGAACAAACTGGGAGTTACTGGGAGTTACTGGCAGGGACTGGGAGTTACTGGGAGCTACTGGGGAACAAACTGGGAGTTACTGGGAGCTACTGGGAGCTACTGGGAGCTACTGGGAGCTACTGGGAGTTACTGGGAGTTACTGGGAGCTACTGGGAGTTACTGGGAGCTACTGGGAGCTACTGGGAGCTACTGGGAGCTACTGGGAGTTACTGGGAGTTACTGGGAGTTATTGCGAAGGTGCAGGGACAAACTGGGAGTTACTGGGAGCTGCCAGGGGGCACTGGGAGCTACTGGGGAACAAACTGGGAGTTACTGGGAGCTACTGGGAGCTACTGGGAGTCACTGGGAGTCACTGGCGGAGCCCCTCAGGGGTTACTGATGTTACTGGGAGCTACTGGGAGTCACTGGGAGTTACTGGGAGGGCGCAGGGACAAACTGGGAGTTACTGGGAGGACAAACTGGGAGGGACTGGGGGGACGCTGTGGGAGTTACTGGGAGGGACTGGGAGTGACTGGGAGGGACTGGGAGTGACTGGGACTTACTGGGAGTTACTGGTGGAGCCCCTCGGAGGTCACTGGGAGCTACTGGGGGACAAACTGGGAGTGACTGGGAGGGACTGGGAGGGACTGGGAGTTACTGGTCGAGCCCCTCGGGGGTTACTGGGGAGTGATTGGGAGTTACTGGGAGCTACTGGGGGTTACTGGGAAGGTGCAGGGACAAACTGGGAGTTACTGGGAGGGACTGGGAGGACAAACTGGGAGTTACTGGGACTTACTGGGAGTCACTGGTGGAGCCCCTCAGGGGTTACTGGTGTTACTGGGGAGTGACTGGGAGCTACTGGGAGCTACTGGGAGGGACTGGGAGCTACTGGGAGGACTCTGTGGGAGATACTGGGAGCAACTGGGAGGGACTGGGAGGGACTGGTGGAGCCTCTCAGAGATCACTGGGAGCTACTGGGAGTTACTGGGGAACAAACTGGGAGCTACTGGGAGCTACTGGGAGGGACTGGGGCTTACTGGGAGCTACTGGGAAGGTGCAGGGACAAACTGGGAGTTACTGGGAGGGACTGGGGAACAAACTGGGAGTTACTGGGAGTTACTGGGAGGGACTGGGACTTACTGGGAGTTACTGGTGCAGCCTCTTGGGACTTACTGGGGAACAAACTGGGAGATACTGGGAGTTACTGGGAGTTACTGGGAGGGACTGGCAGTCACTGGTGGAGCCCCTCGGGGGTTACTGGTGTTACTGGGGCTTACTGGGAGTTACTGGGAGTTACTGGGAGTTACTGGGAGCGGCCCCTCCCTCCCAAGGTCACCCCGAGGTCGGGGGGGGGGACCCGGCCCTGCCCCCCCCGCTCCCTCCCAGTCCCTCCCAGTTCGTCCCAGTTTGTCCCAGTCCCTCCCAGTTTATCCCAGTGCCCCCCAGTGCCCCCCAGTGCCCCCCAGTGCCCCCCAGTTTGTCCCAGTTCGTCCCAGTTTGTCCCAGTTTGTCCCAGTACCTGCCCGGCCGCTCCGGCTCCCCCCGCGCGGCTCCGCACGGCGCTATTGATAGGCGGTGACGTCATCGGGGGTGGGGCCAGGCCACGCCCCCTCCCGGTTCCACCAATTACAGACCAGTTACAGACCAGTTACACCAGTACCGGACCAGTTACACCAGTACCAGACCAGTTACACCAGTTACAGACCAGTTACACCAGTTACAGACCAGTTACACCAGTTACAGACCAGTTACACCAGTACCAGACCAGTTACACCAGTTACAGACCAGTTACACCAGTACCAGACCAGTTACACCAGTACCGGACCAGTTACACCAGTTACAGACCAGTTACACCAGTTACAGACCAGTTACACCAGTTACAGACCAGTTACACCAGTTACACACCAGTTACACCAGTTACAGACCAGTTACACCAGTACCAGACCAGTTACACCAGTACCAGACCAGTTACACCAGTTACACACCAGTTACACCAGTTACAGACCAGTTACACCAGTACCAGACCAGTTACACCAGTACCAGACCAGTTACACCAGTACCGGACCAGTTACACCAGTACCAGACCAGTTACACCAGTTACACACCAGTTACACCAGTACCAGACCAGTTACACCAGTTACAGACCAGTTACACCAGTTACAGACCAGTTACACCAGTTACAGACCAGTTACACCAGTTACACACCAGTTACACCAGTTACAGACCAGTTACACCAGTACCAGACCAGTTACACCAGTTACAGACCAGTTACACCAGTTACAGACCAGTTACACCAGTACCGGACCAGTTACACCAGTTACAGACCAGTTACACCAGTACCGGACCAGTTACACCAGTACCAGACCAGTTACACCAGTTACAGACCAGTTACACCAGTACCAGACCAGTTACACCAGTACCGGACCAGTTACACCAGTTACAGACCAGTTACACCAGTTACAGACCAGTTACACCAGTTACAGACCAGTTACACCAGTTACACACCAGTTACACCAGTTACAGACCAGTTACACCAGTACCAGACCAGTTACACCAGTACCAGACCAGTTACACCAGTTACACACCAGTTACACCAGTTACAGACCAGTTACACCAGTACCAGACCAGTTACACCAGTACCAGACCAGTTACACCAGTACCGGACCAGTTACACCAGTACCAGACCAGTTACACCAGTTACACACCAGTTACACCAGTTACAGACCAGTTACACCAGTACCGGACCAGTTACACCAGTTACAGACCAGTTACACCAGTTACAGACCAGTTACACCAGTACCAGACCAGTTACACCAGTTACAGACCAGTTACACCAGTACCAGACCAGTTACACCAGTTACAGACCAGTTACACCAGTTACAGACCAGTTACACCAGTTACAGACCAGTTACACCAGTACCGGACCAGTTACACCAGTACCGGACCAGTTACACCAGTTCCAGACCAGTTACACCAGTACCAGACCAGTTACACCAGTTCCAGACCAGTTACACCAGTACCAGACCAGTTACACCAGTACCAGACCAGTTACACCAGTTACAGACCAGTTACACCAGTTACAGACCAGTTACACCAGTACCGGACCAGTTACACCAGTTACAGACCAGTTACACCAGTTACAGACCAGTTACACCAGTACCAGACCAGTTACACCAGTACCGGACCAGTTACACCAGTTACAGACCAGTTACACCAGTACCGGACCAGTTACACCAGTTACAGACCAGTTACACCAGTTACAGACCAGTTACACCAGTACCAGACCAGTTACACCAGTTACAGACCAGTTACACCAGTACCGGACCAGTTACACCAGTTACAGACCAGTTACACCAGTACCAGACCAGTTACACCAGTTACAGACCAGTTACACCAGTACCGGACCAGTTACACCAGTTACAGACCAGTTACACCAGTACCGGACCAGTTACACCAGTTACAGACCAGTTACACCAGTACCGGACCAGTTACACCAGTTACAGACCAGTTACACCAGTACCGGACCAGTTACACCAGTTACAGACCAGTTACACCGGTACCAGACCAGTTACACCAGTACCGGACCAGTTACACCAGTACCGGACCAGTTACACCAGTACCAGACCAGTTACACCAGTTACAGACCAGTTACACCAGTACCGGACCAGTTACACCAGTACCGGACCAGTTACACCAGTTACAGACCAGTTACACCAGTACCAGACCAGTTACACCAGTTACACACCAGTTACACCAGTTACAGACCAGTTACACCAGTTACAGACCAGTTACACCAGTTACAGACCAGTTACACCAGTTACACCAGTTACACCAGTACCAGACCAGTTACACCAGTTACAGACCAGTTACACCAGTACCGGACCAGTTACACCAGTTACAGACCAGTTACACCAGTACCAGACCAGTTACACCAGTTACAGACCAGTTACACCAGTACCAGACCAGTTACACCAGTTACAGACCAGTTACACCAGTTACAGACCAGTTACACCAGTACCAGACCAGTTACACCAGTTACAGACCAGTTACACCAGTTCCAGACCAGTTACACCAGTACCAGACCAGTTACACCAGTACCGGACCAGTTACACCAGTTACAGACCAGTTACACCAGTACCAGACCAGTTACACCAGTTACAGACCAGTTACACCAGTACCGGACCAGTTACACCAGTTACAGACCAGTTACACCAGTACCAGACCAGTTACACCAGTTACAGACCAGTTACACCAGTACCGGACCAGTTACACCAGTTACAGACCAGTTACACCAGTACCGGACCAGTTACACCAGTTACAGACCAGTTACACCAGTACCGGACCAGTTACACCAGTTACAGACCAGTTACACCAGTACCAGACCAGTTACACCAGTACCAGACCAGTTACACCAGTTACAGACCAGTTACACCAGTTACAGACCAGTTACACCAGTTACAGACCAGTTACACCAGTACCGGACCAGTTACACCAGTTACACACCAGTTACACCAGTACCAGACCAGTTACACCAGTACCAGACCAGTTACACCAGTTACACACCAGTTACACCAGTTACAGACCAGTTACACCAGTACCAGACCAGTTACACCAGTACCAGACCAGTTACACCAGTTACACACCAGTTACACCAGTTACAGACCAGTTACACCAGTACCAGACCAGTTACACCAGTACCAGACCAGTTACACCAGTACCAGACCAGTTACACCAGTTACACACCAGTTACACCAGTACCAGACCAGTTACACCAGTTACGGACCAGTTACACCAGTTACAGACCAGTTACACCAGTACCAGACCAGTTACACCAGTACCAGACCAGTTACACCAGTACCAGACCAGTTACACCAGTTACAGACCAGTTACACCAGTACCGGACCAGTTACACCAGTTACAGACCAGTTACACCAGTACCGGACCAGTTACACCAGTTACAGACCAGTTACACCAGTACCAGACCAGTTACACCAGTTACAGACCAGTTACACCAGTTACAGACCAGTTACACCAGTACCGGACCAGTTACACCGGTACCGGACCAGTTACACCAGTTACAGACCAGTTACACCAGTTACAGACCAGTTACACCAGTTACAGACCAGTTACACCAGTACCGGACCAGTTACACCAGTTACAGACCAGTTACACCAGTTACAGACCAGTTACACCAGTACCGGACCAGTTACACCAGTTACAGACCAGTTACACCAGTACCAGACCAGTTACACCAGTTACAGACCAGTTACACCAGTTACAGACCAGTTACACCAGTTACAGACCAGTTACACCAGTACCGGACCAGTTACACCAGTACCGGACCAGTTACACCAGTTACAGACCAGTTACACCAGTTACAGACCAGTTACACCAGTTACAGACCAGTTACACCAGTACCGGACCAGTTACACCAGTACCGGACCAGTTACACCAGTTACAGACCAGTTACACCAGTTACAGACCAGTTACACCAGTACCAGACCAGTTACACCAGTTACAGACCAGTTACACCAGTACCAGACCAGTTACACCAGTTACAGACCAGTTACACCAGTTACAGACCAGTTACACCAGTACCAGACCAGTTACACCAGTTACAGACCAGTTACACCAGTACCAGACCAGTTACACCAGTTACAGACCAGTTACACCAGTACCGGACCAGTTACACCAGTTACAGACCAGTTACACCAGTTACAGACCAGTTACACCAGTACCGGACCAGTTACACCAGTTACAGACCAGTTACACCAGTTACACACCAGTTACACCAGTTACACACCAGTTACACCAGTTACAGACCAGTTACACCAGTTACAGACCAGTTACACCAGTTCCAGACCAGTTACACCAGTACCAGACCAGTTACACCAGTTACAGACCAGTTACACCAGTACCGGACCAGTTACACACCAGTACCGGACCAGTTACACCAGTTACAGACCAGTTACACCAGTACCAGACCAGTTACACCAGTTACAGACCAGTTACACCAGTTACAGACCAGTTACACCAGTTACAGACCAGTTACACCAGTTACAGACCAGTAACACCAGTACCGGACCAGTTACACCAGTACCGGACCAGTTACACCAGTTACACACCAGTTACACCAGTACCAGACCAGTTACACCAGTTACAGACCAGTTACACCAGTACCAGACCAGTTACACCAGTACCAGACCAGTTACACCAGTTCCAGACCAGTTACACCAGTACCGGACCAGTTACACCAGTTACAGACCAGTTACACCAGTTACAGACCAGTTACACCAGTACCGGACCAGTTACACCAGTTACAGACCAGTTACACAGGTTCCAGACCAGTTACACCAGTACCGGACCAGTTACACCAGTTACAGACCAGTTACACCAGTTACAGACCAGTTACACCAGTACCGGACCAGTTACACCAGTTACAGACCAGTTACACCAGTTCCAGACCAGTTACACCAGTTACAGACCAGTTACACCAGTTACAGACCAGTTACACCAGTACCAGACCAGTTACACCAGTACCAGACCAGTTACACCAGTTACAGACCAGTTACACCAGTTACAGACCAGTTACACCAGTTACAGACCAGTTACACCAGTTACAGACCAGTTACACCAGTACCAGACCAGTTACACCAGTACCGGACCAGTTACACCAGTTACAGACCAGTTACACCAGTACCAGACCAGTTACACCAGTTACAGACCAGTTACACCAGTTACACACCAGTTACACCAGTTACAGACCAGTTACACCAGTTACAGACCAGTTACACCAGTACCGGACCAGTTACACCAGTACCGGACCAGTTACACCAGTTACACACCAGTTACACCAGTTACAGACCAGTTACACCAGTTACAGACCAGTTACACCAGTACCGGACCAGTTACACCAGTACCGGACCAGTTACACCAGTTACAGACAAGTTACACCAGTTACAGACCAGTTACACCAGTTACAGACCAGTTACACCAGTACCAGACCAGTTACACCAGTTACAGACCAGTTACACCAGTTACAGACCAGTTACACCAGTACCAGACCAGTTACACCAGTACCAGACCAGTTACACCAGTTACACACCAGTTACACCAGTTACACACCAGTTACACCAGTTACAGACCAGTTACACCAGTTACAGACCAGTTACACCAGTTACAGACCAGTTACACCAGTACCGGACCAGTTACACCAGTTACAGACCAGTTACACCAGTACCGGACCAGTTACACCAGTACCAGACCAGTTACACCAGTACCGGACCAGTTACACCAGTTACAGACCAGTTACACCAGTACCAGACCAGTTACACCAGTTACAGACCAGTTACACCAGTTACAGACCAGTTACACCAGTTACAGACCAGTTACACCAGTACCAGACCAGTTACACCAGTTACAGACCAGTTACACCAGTACCAGACCAGTTACACCAGTTACAGACCAGTTACACCAGTACCAGACCAGTTACACCAGTACCAGACCAGTTACACCAGTACCAGACCAGTTACACCAGTTACAGACCAGTTACACCAGTACCGGACCAGTTACACCAGTACCAGACCAGTTACACCAGTTACAGACCAGTTACACCAGTACCGGACCAGTTACACCAGTTACAGACCAGTTACACCAGTTACAGACCAGTTACACCAGTTCCAGACCAGTTACACCAGTTCCAGACCAGTTACACCAGTACCAGACCAGTTACACCAGTACCAGACCAGTTACACCAGTACCGGACCAGTTACACCAGTTACAGACCAGTTACACCAGTACCAGACCAGTTACACCAGTACCGGACCAGTTACACCAGTTCCAGACCAGTTACACCAGTTACACACCAGTTACACCAGTTACAGACCAGTTACACCAGTACCAGACCAGTTACACCAGTTACAGACCAGTTACACCAGTTACACACCAGTTACACCAGTTACAGACCAGTTACACCAATTACAGACCAGTTACACCAGTACCGGACCAGTTACACCAGTACCGGACCAGTTACACCAGTTACAGACCAGTTACACCAGTTACAGACCAGTTACACCAGTTACAGACCAGTTACACCAGTACCGGACCAGTTACACCAGTACCGGACCAGTTACACCAGTTACAGACCAGTTACACCAGTTACAGACCAGTTACACCAGTTACAGACCAGTTACACCAGTTACAGACCAGTTACACCAGTTACAGACCAGTTACACCAGTACCAGACCAGTTACACCAGTACCAGACCAGTTACACCAGTTACACACCAGTTACACCAGTTACAGACCAGTTACACCAGTACAGGACCAGTTACACCAGTTACAGACCAGTTACAGACCAGTTACAGACCAGTTACACCAGTTACAGACCAGTTACACCAGTTACAGACCAGTTACACCCGTTACAGACCAGTTACACCAGTTACAGACCAGTTACACCAGTTACAGACCAGTTACACCAGTACCAGACCAGTTACACCAGTACCGGACCAGTTACACCAGTTCCAGACCAGTTACACCAGTTACAGACCAGTTACACCAGTACCAGACCAGTTACACCAGTACCAGACCAGTTACACCAGTACCAGACCAGTTACACCAGTACAGGACCAGTTACACCAGTACCGGACCAGTTACACCAGTTACAGACCAGTTACACCATACCTGACCAGTTACACCAGTTACAGACCAGTTACAACCAGTACCAGACCAGTTACACCAGTACCAGACCAGTTACACCAGTTACAGACCAGTTACACCAGTACCAGACCAGTTACACCAGTACCAGACCAGTTACACCAGTACCACACCAGTTACACCAGTTACAGACCAGTTACACCAGTACCAGACCAGTTACACCAGTTACACACTCAGTTACACCAGTACCGGACCAGTTACACCAGTTACAGACCAGTTACACCAGTACCAGGACCAGTTACACCAGTTACAGACCAGTTACACCAGTTACAGACCAGTTACACCAGTACCAGACCAGTTACACCAGTACCAGACCAGTTACACCAGTTACACGACCAGTTACACCAGTACAGACCAGTTACACCAGTACAGACCAGTTACACCAGTTACAGACCAGTTACACCAGTACCAGACCAGTTACACCAGTTACAGACCAGTTACACCAGTACAGACCAGTTACACCAGTTACAGACCAGTTACACCAGTACCGGACCAGTTACACCAGTACCAGACCAGTTACACCAGTTACAGACCAGTTACACCAGTTACAGACCAGTTACACCAGTACCAGACCAGTTACACCAGTTACAGACCAGTTACACCAGTACCAGTACCAGTTACACCAGTTACAGACCAGTTACACCAGTACCAGACCAGTTACACCAGTTACAGACCAGTTACACCAGTTACAGACCAGTTACACCAGTACAGACCAGTTACACCAGTTACAGACCAGTTACACCAGTTACAGACCAGTTACACCAGTACCAGACCAGTTACACCAGTACCAGACCAGTTACACCAGTTACAGACCAGTTACACCAGTACCAGACCAGTTACACCAGTACCAGACCAGTTACACCAGTACCGACCAGTTACACCAGTTACAGACCAGTTACACCAGTACCAGACCAGTTACACCAGTACAGACCAGTTACACCAGTTACAGACCAGTTACACCAGTTACAGACCAGTTACACCAGTACCAGACCAGTTACACCAGTTCCAGACCAGTTACACCAGTACAGGACCAGTTACACCAGTACCAGACCAGTTACACCAGTACCAGACCAGTTACACCAGTTACCGACCAGTTACACCAGTACAGACCAGTTACACCAGTTACAGACCAGTTACACCAGTACCAGACCAGTTACACCAGTACCAGACCAGTTACACCAGTACCAGACCAGTTACACCAGTTACAGACCAGTTACACCAGTTACAGACCAGTTACACCAGTACCAGACCAGTTACACCAGTTACCAGACCAGTTACACCAGTACCAGACCAGTTACACCAGTACCAGACCAGTTACACCAGTACAGACCAGTTACACCAGTTACAGACCAGTTACACCAGTACCAGACCAGTTACACCAGTACCAGGACCAGTTACACCAGTACCGACCAGTTACACCAGTTACAGACCAGTTACACCAGTTACAGACCAGTTACACCAGTACCAGACCAGTTACACCAGTACCAGACCAGTTACACCAGTTACAGACCAGTTACACCAGTTACAGACCAGTTACACCAGTACCAGACCAGTTACACCAGTTACAGACCAGTTACACCAGTTACAGACCAGTTACACCAGTACCAGACCAGTTACACCAGTACCGGACCAGTTACACCAGTTACAGACCAGTTACACCAGTTACCGACCAGTTACACCAGTACCAGACCAGTTACACCAGTTACAGACCAGTTACACCAGTTACAGACCAGTTACACCAGTTACAGACCAGTTACACCAGTACCAGACCAGTTACACCAGTTACAGACCAGTTACACCAGTTACAGACCAGTTACACCAGTTACAGACCAGTTACACCAGTACCAGACCAGTTACACCAGTACCAGACCAGTTACACCAGTACCGACCAGTTACACCAGTACCAGACCAGTTACACCAGTTACAGACCAGTTACACCAGTTACAGACCAGTTACACCAGTACAGACCAGTTACACCAGTTACAGACCAGTTACACCAGTACCGACCAGTTACACCAGTTACCGACCAGTTACACCAGTACCAGACCAGTTACACCAGTACCAGACCAGTTACACCAGTTACAGACCAGTTACACCAGTACCAGACCAGTTACACCAGTACCAGACCAGTTACACCAGTACAGACCAGTTACACCAGTACCAGACCAGTTACACCAGTTACAGACCAGTTACACCAGTACCAGACCAGTTACACCAGTTACACGACCAGTTACACCAGTACCAGACCAGTTACACCAGTTACAGACCAGTTACACCAGTACCAGACCAGTTACACCAGTTCCAGACCAGTTACACCAGTACCAGACCAGTTACACCAGTACCAGACCAGTTACACCAGTACCGGACCAGTTACACCAGTACCAGACCAGTTACACCAGTTGCAGACCAGTTACACCAGTACCAGACCAGTTACACCAGTTACAGACCAGTTACACCAGTACCAGACCAGTTACACCAGTTACAGACCAGTTACACCAGTTCAGACCAGTTACACCAGTACCAGGACCAGTTACACCAGTACCAGACCAGTTACACCAGTTCCAGACCAGTTACACCAGTACCAGACCAGTTACACCAGTACCAGACCAGTTACACCAGTACCGGACCAGTTACACCAGTACCGGACCAGTTACACCAGTACCAGACCAGTTACACCAGTACCGGACCGTTACACCAGTACCAGACCAGTTACACCAGTACCAGACCAGTTACACCAGTTACAGACCAGTTACACCAGTTACAGACCAGTTACACCAGTACCGGACCAGTTACACCAGTACCAGACCAGTTACACCAGTTACAGACCAGTTACACCAGTACCAGACCAGTTACACCAGTACCGGACCAGTTACACCAGTACCAGACCAGTTACACCAGTACAGACCAGTTACACCAGTACCAGACCAGTTACACCAGTTACAGACCAGTTACACCAGTACCAGACCAGTTACACCAGTTACAGACCAGTTACACCAGTACCAGACCAGTTACACCAGTACAGACCAGTTACACCAGTTACAGACCAGTTACACCAGTACCAGACCAGTTACACCAGTTCCAGACCAGTTACACCAGTTACAGACCAGTTACACCAGTACCAGACCAGTTACACCAGTACCGGACCAGTTACACCAGTACCAGACCAGTTACACCAGTTACAGACCAGTTACACCAGTACCGGACCAGTTACACCAGTACCGGACCAGTTACACCAGTACCAGACCAGTTACACCAGTTACAGACCAGTTACACCAGTTACACACCAGTTACACCAGTACCAGACCAGTTACACCAGTTACAGACCAGTTACACCAGTACCGGACCAGTTACACCAGTACCGGACCAGTTACACCAGTACCAGACCAGTTACACCAGTACCAGACCAGTTACACCAGTACCAGACCAGACCAGTTACACCAGTTACAGACCAGTTACACCAGTTACAGACCAGTTACACCAGTACCGGACCAGTTACACCAGTTACAGACCAGTTACACCAGTTACAGACCAGTTACACCAGTTACAGACCAGTTACACCAGTTACACACCAGTTACACCAGTACCAGACCAGTTACACCAGTTCCAGACCAGTTACACCAGTTACAGACCAGTTACACCAGTACCAGACCAGTTACACCAGTACCAGACCAGTTACACCAGTTCCAGACCAGTTACACCAGTTACAGACCAGTTACACCAGTTACAGACCAGTTACACCAGTACCAGACCAGTTACACCAGTACCAGACCAGTTACAGACCAGTTACAGACCAGTTACACCAGTACCAGACCAGTTACACCAGTTACAGACCAGTTACACCAGTACCAGACCAGTTACACCAGTACCGGACCAGTTACACCAGTACCGGACCAGTTACACCAGTACCGGACCAGTTACACCAGTTACAGACCAGTTACACCAGTTACAGACCAGTTACACCAGTTACAGACCAGTTACAGACCAGTTACAGACCAGTTACACCAGTACCAGACCAGTTACACCAGTACCAGACCAGTTACACCAGTACCAGACCAGTTACACCAGTACCAGACCAGTTACACCAGTTACAGACCAGTTACACCAGTACCAGACCAGTTACACCAGTACCAGACCAGTTACACCAGTTACAGACCACTTACACCAGTACCAGACCAGTTACACCAGTACCAGACCAGTTACACCAGTTACAGACCAGTTACACCAGTTACAGACCAGTTACACCAGTACCGGACCAGTTACACCAGTTACAGACCAGTTACACCAGTTACAGACCAGTTACACCAGTACCGGACCAGTTACACCAGTTACAGACCAGTTACACCAGTTACAGACCAGTTACACCAGTTACAGACCAGTTACACCAGTTACAGACCAGTTACACCAGTTACAGACCAGTTACACCAGTTACACACCAGTTACACCAGTACCAGACCAGTTACACCAGTTCCAGACCAGTTACACCAGTTACAGACCAGTTACACCAGTACCAGACCAGTTACACCAGTACCAGACCAGTTACACCAGTTACAGACCAGTTACACCAGTACCAGACCAGTTACACCAGTACCAGACCAGTTACACCAGTTACAGACCAGTTACACCAGTACCAGACCAGTTACACCAGTTCCAGACCAGTTACACCAGTTACAGACCAGTTACACCAGTACCAGACCAGTTACACCAGTACCAGACCAGTTACAGACCAGTTACAGACCAGTTACACCAGTACCAGACCAGTTACACCAGTTACAGACCAGTTACACCAGTACCAGACCAGTTACACCAGTACCAGACCAGTTACACCAGTACCGGACCAGTTACACCAGTACCGGACCAGTTACACCAGTTACAGACCAGTTACACCAGTACCAGACCAGTTACACCAGTACCAGACCAGTTACACCAGTTACAGACCAGTTACACCAGTACCGGACCAGTTACACCAGTTACAGACCAGTTACACCAGTTACAGACCAGTTACACCAGTACCAGACCAGTTACACCAGTACCAGACCAGTTACACCAGTTACAGACCAGTTACACCAGTTACAGACCAGTTACACCAGTTACAGACCAGTTACACCAGTTACAGACCAGTTACACCAGTTACAGACCAGTTACACCAGTACCAGACCAGTTACACCAGTACCAGACCAGTTACACCAGTTACAGACCAGTTACACCAGTTACAGACCAGTTACACCAGTACCAGACCAGTTACACCAGTTACAGACCAGTTACACCAGTTACAGACCAGTTACACCAGTACCGGACCAGTTACACCAGTTACAGACCAGTTACACCTGTTACAGACCAGTTACACCAGTTACAGACCAGTTACACCAGTACCGGACCAGTTACACCAGTACCAGACCAGTTACACCAGTTACAGACCAGTTACACCAGTTACAGACCAGTTACACCAGTACCAGACCAGTTACACCAGTACCGGACCAGTTACACCAGTTACAGACCAGTTACACCAGTACCGGACCAGTTACACCAGTTCCAGACCAGTTACACCAGTTACAGACCAGTTACACCAGTACCAGACCAGTTACACCAGTACCAGACCAGTTACACCAGTACCGGACCAGTTACACCAGTACCAGACCAGTTACACCAGTTACAGACCAGTTACACCAGTTACAGACCAGTTACACCAGTTACAGACCAGTTACACCAGTTACAGACCAGTTACACCAGTTACAGACCAGTTACACCAGTACCGGACCAGTTACACCAGTACCGGACCGGTTACACCAGTACCAGACCAGTTACACCAGTACCAGACCAGTTACACCAGTTACAGACCAGTTACACCAGTACCGGACCAGTTACACCAGTACCAGACCAGTTACACCAGTACAGACCAGTTACACCAGTTACACACCAGTTACACCAGTACCAGACCAGTTACACCAGTTACAGACCAGTTACACCAGTTACAGACCAGTTACACCAGTACCGGACCAGTTACACCAGTTACAGACCAGTTACACCAGTTACAGACCAGTTACACCAGTACCAGACCAGTTACACCAGTTACAGACCAGTTACACCAGTACCAGACCAGTTACACCAGTACCAGACCAGTTACACCAGTTACAGACCAGTTACACCAGTACCAGACCAGTTACACCAGTTACAGACCAGTTACACCAGTACCGGACCAGTTACACCAGTACCAGACCAGTTACACCAGTACCGGACCAGTTACACCAGTTACAGACCAGTTACACCAGTACCAGACCAGTTACACCAGTTCCAGACCAGTTACACCAGTTACAGACCAGTTACACCAGTACCAGACCAGTTACACCAGTACCGGACCAGTTACACCAGTACCAGACCAGTTACACCAGTTACAGACCAGTTACACCAGTACCGGACCAGTTACACCAGTACCGGACCAGTTACACCAGTACCAGACCAGTTACACCAGTTACAGACCAGTTACACCAGTACCAGACCAGTTACACCAGTTACAGACCAGTTACACCAGTTACACACCAGTTACACCAGTACCAGACCAGTTACACCAGTTCCAGACCAGTTACAACCAGTTACAGACCAGTTACACCAGTTACAGACCAGTTACACCAGTACCGGACCAGTTACACCAGTTACAGACCAGTTACACCAGTTACAGACCAGTTACACCAGTTACAGACCAGTTACACCAGTACCGGACCAGTTACACCAGTTACAGACCAGTTACACCAGTTACAGACCAGTTACACCAGTACCAGACCAGTTACACCAGTACCAGAGCAGTTACAGACCAGTTACAGACCAGTTACACCAGTACCGGACCAGTTACACCAGTTACAGACCAGTTACACCGGTACCAGACCAGTTACACCAGTACCGGACCAGTTACACCAGTTACAGACCAGTTACACCAGTTACACACCAGTTACACCAGTACCAGACCAGTTACACCAGTTACAGACCAGTTACACCAGTTACAGACCAGTTACACCAGTTCCAGACCAGTTACACCAGTACCAGACCAGTTACACCAGTTACAGACCAGTTACACCAGTTACAGACCAGTTACACCAGTACCGGACCAGTTACACCAGTACCGGACCAGTTACACCAGTTACAGACCAGTTACACCAGTTACAGACCAGTTACACCAGTACCGGACCAGTTACACCAGTTACAGACCAGTTACACCAGTACCGGACCAGTTACACCAGTTACAGACCAGTTACACCAGTACCGGACCAGTTACACCAGTACCAGACCAGTTACACCAGTACCGGACCAGTTACACCAGTTACAGACCAGTTACACCAGTTACACACCAGTTACACCAGTTACACACCAGTTACACCAGTACCAGACCAGTTACACCAGTTACAGACCAGTTACACCAGTTACACACCAGTTACACCAGTACCGGACCAGTTACACCAGTTACAGACCAGTTACACCAGTACCAGACCAGTTACACCAGTACCAGACCAGTTACACCAGTTACAGACCAGTTACACCAGTTCCAGACCAGTTACACCAGTACCAGACCAGTTACACCAGTTACAGACCAGTTACACCGGTACCAGACCAGTTACACCAGTTACAGACCAGTTACACCAGTTACAGACCAGTTACACCAGTTCCAGACCAGTTACACCAGTACCAGACCAGTTACACCAGTTACAGACCAGTTACACCAGTACCAGACCAGTTACACCAGTTACAGACCAGTTACACCAGTACCGGACCAGTTACACCAGTACCGGACCAGTTACACCAGTTACAGACCAGTTACACCAGTACCAGACCAGTTACACCAGTTACAGACCAGTTACACCAGTACCAGACCAGTTACACCAGTACCAGACCAGTTACACCAGTTACACACCAGTTACACCAGTACCAGACCAGTTACACCAGTACCAGACCAGTTACACCAGTTACGGACCAGTTACACCAGTACCAGACCAGTTACACCAGTTACAGACCAGTTACACCAGTTACAGACCAGTTACACCAGTACCGGACCAGTTACACCAGTTACAGACCAGTTACACCAGTACCGGACCAGTTACACCAGTTCCAGACCAGTTACACCAGTTCCAGACCAGTTACACCAGTACCGGACCAGTTACACCAGTTACAGACCAGTTACACCAGTTACAGACCAGTTACACCAGTTACAGACCAGTTACACCAGTTACAGACCAGTTACACCAGTACCAGACCAGTTACACCAGTTACAGACCAGTTACACCAGTTACAGACCAGTTACACCAGTACCAGACCAGTTACACCAGTACCGGACCAGTTACACCAGTTACAGACCAGTTACACCAGTTACAGACCAGTTACACCAGTTACAGACCAGTTACACCAGTACCAGACCAGTTACACCAGTACCGGACCAGTTACACCAGTTACAGACCAGTTACTCCAGTTACAGACCAGTTACACCAGTACCGGACCAGTTACACCAGTTACAGACCAGTTACACCAGTACCAGACCAGTTACACCAGTTACAGACCAGTTACACCAGTACCGGACCAGTTACACCAGTTACAGACCAGTTACACCAGTTACAGACCAGTTACACCAGTTACAGACCAGTTACACCAGTTACAGACCAGTTACACCAGTTACAGACCAGTTACACCAGTACCAGACCAGTTACACCAGTACCAGACCAGTTACACCAGTTACAGACCAGTTACACCAGTTACAGACCAGTTACACCAGTACCAGACCAGTTACACCAGTACCGGACCAGTTACACCAGTTACAGACCAGTTACACCAGTTACAGACCAGTTACTCCAGTTACAGACCAGTTACACCAGTTACAGACCAGTTACACCAGTTACACCAGTTACACCAGTTACACCAGTACCGGACCAGTTACACCAGTAAGGGACTGGGAGCTGCCCTCGGCTCCGCCCCCTCCCAGTAACAGACTGGGAACCCTCCCAGTCCCTCCCAGTGCTCCCAGTATCAAAGGGCCCTCAGTCCCAGTGACCCCCAGTATATCCCAGTATATCCCAGTATATCCCAGTATATCCCAGTATATCCCAGTACAAAGCCGCTCTGTCTGAGTCCCTCCCAGTCCCTCCCAGTTCTCCCCCAGTTCCGTCCCAGTCCCCTCCCATTTTGTCCCAGTACCTCCCAGTTCCCTCCCAGTATATCCCAGTCCCTCCCAGTAACAAAGCTGCTGTGTTCAAATCCCTCCCAGTGCTCCCAGTCCCTCCCAGTTCCATCTCCCAGTGCTCCCAGTAACAAAGCCCCTTTGTCCCAGTGCCCCCCAGTCCCTCCCAGTTGCTCCCAGTCCTTTCCAGTTCCTCCCAATTCCCCCCAGTTCCCTCCCAGTCCCTCCCAGTCTCTCCCAGTTCCCTCCCAGTCCCTCCCAGTCTCTCCCAGTACAAAGCCGCTCTGTCCCAGTCCCTCCCAGTGCTCCCAGTCCCTCCCAGTATATCCCAGTATATCCCAGTCCCTCCCAGTTCCCTCCCAGTAACTCCCAATAACCTCTCCAGTCCATCCCAGTCCCTCCCAGTCCCTCCCAGTTTATCCCAGTCCCTCCCAGTTCCATCTCCAGTCCCCAGTCCCTCCCAGTCCCTCCCAGTCCTCCCAGTCCTTTCCAGTTCCCTCCCATTCTGTCCCAGTCCCTCCCAGTGCTCCCAGTCCCTCCCAGTTCCATCTCCCAGTGCTCCCAGTACAGAGCCCCTTTGTCCCAGTGCTCCCAGTAACAAAGCCGCTCTGTCCCAGTGTATCCCAGTCCCTCCCAGTTCCATCCCAGTCCCCTCCCATTCTGTCCCAGTCCCTCCCAGTCGCTCCCAGTCCCTCCCAGTACAACGCCGCTCCATCCCAGTTCTCCCCCAGTTCCCTCCCAGTCCCTCCCAGTCCATCCCAGTAACAAAGCCCTTTTGTCCCAGTCCCCCCCAGTAACCTCGCCCAGTCCCTCCCAGTGCTCCCAGTAACAAAGCCCCTCTGTCCCAGTCCCTCCCAGTAACAAAGCTCCTTTGTCCCAGTGCCCCCCAGTGTTCCCAGTCCCTCCCAGTTCCCTCCCAGTTCCCTCCCAGTGCTCCCAGTAACAAAGCCCCCTCTGTCCCAGTCTATCCCAGTCCATCTCAGTCCCTTCCAGTTCTCCCCCAGTTCCCTCCCAGTTCCTCCCAGTATATCCCAGTACAAAGCCGCTCTGTCCCAGTTCCTCCCAGTCCCTCCCAGTTCCTCCCAGTTCCCCACCAGTTCCCTCCCAGTCCCCTCCCATTCTGTCCCAGTCCCTCCCAGTTCCCTCCCAGTATATCCCAGTCCCTCCCAGTAACAAAGCTGCTCTGTCCCAGTGACCCCCAGTCCCTCCCAGTCCCTTCCAGCAACAGAGCCCCTTTGACCCAGTCCCTCCCAGTCCCTCCCAGTCCCTCCCAGTTACAGCTCCCAGTTCCCTCCCAGTATATCCCAGTCCCTCCCAGTAACAAAGCTGCTCTGTCCCAGTCCCTCCCAGTCTATCCCAGTTCCCTCCCAGTTCCCTCCCAGTCCCTCCCACTATTCCCAGTAACAAGGTCCCCTCTGTCCCAGTGACCCCCAGTCCCTCCCCAGTCCGTCCCAGTCCCTCCCAGTTCAAAGGCGCTCTATCCCAGTCCCTCCCAGTTCCCTCCCAGTCCCTCCCAGTATATCCCAGTACAACGCTCCTCTGTCCCAGTCCCTCCCAGTCCCTCCAGTCCCTCCCAGTCCTTCCCAGTCCCCTCCCATTCTGTCCCAGTCCCTCCCAGTCTATCCCAGTACAAAGCCGCTCTGTCCCAGTTCCCTCCCAGTAACTCCCAGTTCCCTCCCAGTATATCCCAGTACAAAGCCGCTCTGTCCCAGTCCCTCCCAGTTCCCTCCCAGTCCCTCCCAGTATATCCCAGTATAAACCAGTCCCTCCCAGTATGTCCCAGTACAACCCAGTATATCCCCGTCCCTCCCAGTATATCCCAGTCCATCCCAGTCCCTCCCAGTAACCTCATCCAGTCCCTCCCAGTATATCCCAGTACAAAGCTGCTCTGTCCCAGTGACCCCCAGTCCCTCCCAGTCCCTCCCAGTCTATCCCAGTTCCCTCCCAGTTCCCTCCCAGTCCATCCCAGTCCCTCCCACTATTCCCAGTAACAAGGTCCCCTCTGTCCCAGTCCCTCCCAGTGCTCCAGTACAAAGCCCCTCTGTCCCAGTGACCCCCAGTCCCTCCCAGTCCCTCCCAGTCCCGAGCCCCTCTGTCCCAGTCCCTCCCAGTAACAAAGCCCCCTCTGTCCCAGTGCCCCCCACTCCTTCCCAGTTACAGCTCCCAGTAACTCCCAGTCCCTCCCAGTAACTCCCAGTAACTCCCAATAACCTCTCCCAGTCCCTCCCAGTCTATCCCAGTACCAAAGCCCCTTTGTCCCAGTCCCTCCCACTATTCCCAGTAACAAGGTCCCCTCTATTCCAGTGACCCCCAGTTCCCTCCCAGTAACACCCAGTCCCTCCCAGTCCCTCCCAGTGCTCCCAGTCCCTCCCAGTTCCATCTCCCAGTGCTCCCAGTACAGAGCCCCTTTGTCCCAGTATATCCCAGTACAAAGCCCCTTTGTCCCAGTGCCCCCCAGTCCCTCCCAGTCCCTCCCAGTACAGAGCCCCTTTGTCCCAGTGCTCCCAGTAACAAAGGCCCCTCAGTCCCAGTGACCCCCAGTTCCCTCCTATTCTGTCCCAGTAACTCCCAGTTCCCTCCCAGTACAAAGCCGCTCTGTCCCAGTCCTCCCCCAGTTCCCTCCCAGTCCCTCCCAGTCCCTCCCAGTCCATCCCAGTCCCTCCCAGTTACAGCTCCCAGTCCCTCCCAGTTCAAAGCTGCTCTGTCCCAGTCCCTCCCAGTTCCTCCCAGTCCCTCCCAGTTCCCTCCCATTCCGTCCCAGTCCCTCCCAGTCCCTCCCAGTCCCTCCCAGTCCCTCCCAGTCTATCCCAGTCCATCCCAGTATATCCCGTTCCCTCCCAGTCCCTCCCAGTCGCTCCCAGTCTATCCCAGTCCATCCCAGTCCCTCCCAGTCGCTCCCAGTCCCTCCCAGTCCCTCCCAGTTTATCCCAGTCCATCCCAGTCCCCCCCGTTCCTCCCAGTCGCTCCCAGTCGCTCCCAGTTTATCCCAGTTTATCCCAGTTCAAAGCCGCCTCTGTCCCACCCTGGCCCAGCGCCCGCTCCCAACAAGCGGCGCCTTTGTACCGCCAGTGGGCGTGGCCTCTTCCATATATGGTCAAACACTCCATATATGGACACCACACCCATATATGACCATGCCCCGCCTTGTGGGCGTGGCCTCGCCGAGCCCCGCCCACCGCCGAGAGCCGCCAGCGGCGCTGGGGGGGCCCCGAATTGGGGGCGAATTTTGGGGAATTTTGGGGCAAATTTTGGGATTTTTGGGGAATTTTTGGGGAATTCCGGGGTCCCGGGAGGGGGAGGGACCGAGCGAGGGGGGGAGGGGAAATTTTGGGGATTTTTTGGGATTTTTTGGGATTTTTTGGGGAATTTTTCCAGGCGATTTTGGGGCGATTTGGGCGATTTTAGGGCGGATTTTTTGGGATTTTTTGGGAATTTTTTGGGAATTTTTGGGATTTTTGGGAATTTTGGGGTCTCGGGAGAGGGAGGGGCAGAGACGAGAAATTTTGGGGATTTTTTGGGATTTTTTAGGAATTTTTCAGGACGATTTTAGGGCGGATTTTGGGGAATTTTTGGGGCTTTTTGTTCATTTTTTGGGGAAGATTTTGGGATTTTTTGGGGGAATTTTGAATTTTTTTAGGATTTTTTTTGGGTTTTTTTGGGGTTTTTTTGTTGAGGTTTCTCCTCCCATCTCTGATTTTAGGGCGGCTCCACCCAACCCTCGGAATTTGGGATTTTTTGGGATTTTTTTGGGATTTTTTTGGATTTTTTGGGGAATTTTTTGGGATTTTTTAGGGGAATTTTGGGGTTTTTTAGCGGCTTTTTTTGGGATTTTTTAAGCATTTTTGGGCGGATTTTTGGGTATTTTGGGGCTTTTTTTTGAGGTGGTTTTGGGTTTTTTTTAGGGGATTTTTTGGGTTTTTTTTAAAGTTTGATTTTTGATTTTAAAGCGATTTTTGGAGATTTTTTTAGGGTTTTTTTAGGGGATTTTTATGGGTTTTTTTGGGCCTTTTTTAGGGTTTTTTTAGGATTTTGGGGTTTTTTTTATGGGGGAGTTGGAGCCCTAAATTTGGGATTTTTTAGGGATTTTTGGGGATTTTTTGGGGGATTTTTTGGGATTTTTGGGGGAAAGTTTTGGGGATTTTTTGGGATTTTTGGGGGAATTTTTTGGGGTTTTTTGGGATTTTTGGGGGGAATTTTTGGGGATTTTTTTTGGATTTTTGGGTGAATTTTTGGGGGATTTTTGGGGATTTTTGGGAAGTTTTGGGGATTTTTGGGTGAATTTTTGGGGATTTTTGGGTGAATTTTTGGGGATATTTTGGGGGATTTTTGGGGAATTTTTTGGGGGATTTTTTGGAAAAATTTTCGGGTTTTTTTCGTTTTTTTTTAATATTTTGGGGGAATTTTGGGGGAAATTTTGGGGGATTTTTGGGGGGAATTTTTGGGCAATTTTTTTGATTTTTGGGGGAAAATTTTGGGGATTTTTGGGAGAAATTTTTGGGATTTTTGGGGGATTTTTTGGAAAAATTTTCGGGGTTTTTTCGTTTTTTTTTTTTTAATATTTTGGGGGATTTTAGGGAAAATTTTTGGGGCAATTTCTGGGGATTTTTTGTGATATTTGGGAGAAATTTTGGGGATTTTTTGGGATTTTTGAGGGAAAGTTTTGGGGATTTTTTTGGATTTTTGGGGAAATTTTTGGGGATTTTTGGGTGAATTTTTGGGGGATTTTTGGGGATTTTTGGGAGAAATTTTTTGGGAATTTTTGGGGATTTTTTGGGGGATTTTTTGGAAAAATTTTCGGGTTTTTTTCGGTTTTTTTTTTAATATTTTGGGGGAATTTTTTGGGGAAATTTTTCGGAATTTTTTGGGAAAATTTTTGGGAATTTTTGGGGATTTTTTGGAGAAAATTTTTGGGGATTTTTTGGGATTTTGGGGGGAATTTTTGGGGATTTTTGGGAGAAATTTTTGGGATTTTTTTGGGGATTTTTGGGAGAAATTTTGGGGGATTTTTTGGGGATTTTTTGCAAAAACTTTTGGGGTTTTTTCGGTTTTTTTTTTTATATTTTGGGGGATTTTTGGGGAAATTTTTGGGGGAAATTTTTTGGGATTTTTGGGGAAATTTTGGGGATTTTTTGGGAGACATTTTTGGGGATTTTTTGGGGTTTTTTTGGAAAAATTTTCGGGGTTTTTTGGTTTTTTTTTTAATATTTTGGGGGATTTTTGGGGAAATTTTGGGGAGAAATTTTTTGGGATTTTTGGGGAAATTTTTTGGGGATTTTTGGGGAACTTTTGGGGATTTTTGGGTGAATTTTTGGGGGGATTTTGGGGGGGATTTTTTGGGGATTTTGGGGAGAAATTTTGGGGATTTTTTGGAAAAATTTTCGGTGTTTTTTTGGTTTTTTTTA
This sequence comes from Agelaius phoeniceus, assembly GCF_051311805.1. Taxonomy (NCBI): domain Eukaryota; kingdom Metazoa; phylum Chordata; class Aves; order Passeriformes; family Icteridae; genus Agelaius; species Agelaius phoeniceus. Next base: position 3,337 of record NW_027510050.1, on the reverse strand, counting down.
ATATTTTGGGGAATTTTGGGGGAAATTTTTGGGGATTTTTTGGGATTTTTGGGGATTTTTTTTGATTTTTGGGAGAAATTTTTGGGGTTTTTTGGGGGATTTTTTGGGGGAAAATTTTGGGGATTTTTTCGGTTATTTTTTGGAAAAATTTTCGGTTTTTTTTTTTTAATATTTTGGGGGAATTTTGGGGGAAATTTTTGGGGATTTTTGGGAAAAATTTTTGGGGATTTTTTGGGGGAAATTTTTGGGGCATTTTTGGGGGATTTTTGGGGGATTTTTGGGATTTTTTGGGGGATTTTTTTGGGGTGGTTTTAGTTTTCTTTTGGGATATCTTTTGGGATATTTTTGGGGTATTTTGGGGATATTTTTGGGGGTAATTTTTGGGGTATTTTTGGCATATTTTTCGGGTATTTTGGGGGTATTTTTGGTATATTTTTGGATATTTTCGGGGTACTTTGGGGGGTATTTTGGGGTATTTTTGGGATTTTTGGGGGTTTTTTTGGGATATTTTTTGGGGATTTTTTGGGATATTTTTGGGGATTTTTTGGGGGATTTTTGGGATACTTTTGGTTTATTTTTTGGGATACTTTTTGGGATTTTTTTCCGGATTTTTTTGGGATATTTTGCATGATTTTAGGGGGGATTTTTTGGGTTATTTTTTGGGGATTATTTCGAAATTCCCGGTAATTTTGGGGTTCATTTTTTGCGATTTTTTGCTTTATTTTTTTTGTTTAATTTCCCCAGCATTTGGGGGGGATTTGAAGTGGTTTTTGTAAGACTTTTTTTGTTCTTTTGGGGGATTTTTTGGGATTTTTTGGGGATTTTTTGTGGGGCACTTTTAGGGATTTTTTTAGGATATTTTCGGGTATTTTTGGGGATTTTTTGGGAATTATTTAGGGGGCACTTTTAGGGAATTTTTCGGATTTTTTCGGGTAATTTGTGGAATTTTTAGGGATTTTTTGGCAATTTTTTTGGATTTTTTAGGGATTTTTTGGGGATTAATTTTTTGGATTTTTTCACATTTTTCGGGGATTTTTGTGAATTTTTTGCGGGATTTTTTCCAGCTTTTTTTGGGTGGATTTTTTGAGTTTATTTCCAATTTCCCCCGAATTTTTTGGGATTTTTTTCCCTTTTTTTTTTTTATTTTTTATTTTCAGGAATTTCCCCTCCCCTCCCCCCCTCCCCCAATGGCTCCGCCCCCTCCGCCCCTCCCCCCCCTCCTTTTCTTCCCCCTCATTTTGGGGTCGCTCCCGATGATTCTGGGCGGGGTCCCCGTCTTTGGGGGCGGGGTTCCCGCCAGAGGGGGCGTGGCCTGTCCCAAGGGGGGCGTGGCCTGTCCCAAAGGGGGCGTGGCCTGTCCCGGGGGCTGCGACTGCGACCGGAGCAGCGCCCGGTGCCGGGGGGGGGCGGGGGGCGTCCCCCGGGGCCTCCCCCCCAAATTGGCCACGCTGTGAGTGCCCCTCCCCCACCCCAGACCCCGCCCCCACCCGGAGGCTCCGCCCCCAACCCCGAGACCCCGCCCCCACCCCGAGGCTCCGCCCCCAACCCCGAGACCCCGCCCCCAACCCTGAGGCTCCGCCCCCAAACACCGCCCCCAACCCTGAGGCTCCGCCCCAACCCAGAGACCCCGCCCCCAACCCTGAGGCTCCGCCCCCAACCCTGGGGCTCCGCCCCCACCCTGAGACCCCGCCCCCAACCTCGAGACTCCGCCCCCACACTGAGGCCCCGCCCCCACCCTGAGACCCCGCCCCACCTTAAGGCTCTGCCCCAACCCCGAGACCCCGCCCCCAACCCTGAGGCTCCGCCCCCAACCCCGAGACCCCGCCCCCAACTCCGAGACCCCGCCCCAACCCAGAGACCCCGCCCCCAACATCGAGACCCCGCCCCCAAACTGAGACCCCGCCCCCACCCCAGACTCCGCCCCCACCCTGGGGCTCCGCCCCAACCCCAGACCCCGCCCCCACTCTGAGACCCCGCCCCCAACCCCGAGACCCCAACCCCAAACCCCGCCCCTACCCTGAGGCTCCGCCCCCACCACGAGACCCCGCCCCCACTCTGAGGCTCCGCCCCCAACTCCGAGACCCCGCCCCCAATTTAGGGACACCCCCCCCCCCCCCCCCCCCCCCGCTTTGGAGCCGTCCTGGGGGAGCCTCGAAATTTGGGACCCCAAAATTGGCCTTGAACCCCAAATTTGGGATCCCCAAAATCCCCAAAAATTGGGAACCCCCAAAATCCCCCAAATCCCCCAAATTTGGGACCCCAAAATCCGCAAATCTCAAACCCAAAAATCCCCCAAAATCCCCCAAGTTTGGGACCCTAAAATCCTCCAAATTTGGGATTTTAAAAAACCCAAATCGCTCAAATTTGGGAGCCCCCAAAACCCCCAAATCTCCTAAATTTGAGACCCCAAAATTCCCCAAAATCCCCCAAATTTGGGATCCTGGGATCCCCAAAATCCCCCAAATTTGGGACCCCCAAAACCCCCAAATCCTCCAAATTTGGGACCCCATAAACCCCCAAATTTGGGATCCCCAAAAACCCCCCAAATCCCCCAAATTTGGGATCCTGGGATCCCAAAATGCCCCAAATTTGTGACCCCAAAAACCCCAAAATCCCCCAAATTTGGAATCCCAAAATTCCCCAAAATTGGGACCCCCCCAAACCTCCCCGGGACCCCCCAAATCCCCCAAATTTGGGAGCCCCCCCAAAAACCCCAAAATTTCCCAAATTTGGGACCCCCCAAAAACCCCAAATCCCCCAAATTTGGGAAGCTCAAATTCTCCAATTTCAGGACCCCCAAAATCCCCCAAATTCAGGACCCCAAAATCCCCTAAAATTGGGACCCCAAAACCCCAAAATCCTCCAAATTTGGGATCCTGGGATCCCTAAAAATCCCCCAAATTTGGGACCCCAAAACGCCCCCAAATCCCCCAAATTTGGGACTCCTGAAATCCCCAAAATCCCCAAATTTGGACCCCAAAAACCCCCAAATTTGGGAGTCCCAAAACCCCCAAATCCCCCAAATTTGGGATGCTAAAATTCTCCAATTTCGGGACCCCAAAATTCCCCCAAATCCCCCAAATTTGGGACCCCAAAAACCCCAAAATCCCCTAAAACTGAGACCCCAAATTCCCCCTGGGATCCCCCCAAAATCCCCAAATTTGGGACCCCCCAAAAACCCCAAAAACCCCCAAATTTGAGACCCCCCCAAAAACCCCAAAATCCCCCAAATTTGAGACCCCAAAAATCCCCCAAATTTGGAACCCAAAAAATCCCCAAAAATCCCCCAAATCTGGACCCCAAAATCCCCAAAATTTGGGATCCCCAAAAACCCCAA
>NW_027510049.1:0-43975 GCF_051311805.1 Agelaius phoeniceus | reverse complement strand
TGGGATAAAAGGGGCGGCGTAGCCATTCAGGGAGAGCCTTGAAGGAGCCCTGAACTGGGAAAGAACAGCATGCAGAAGAAAGCGTCTGTGCTGTGAAGATCTGCAGCCATAAGAACACACCGAGGAGGTATGGACTTTAGCAATCTGAGAACAGCATGATGGGACTCTAGAGAAATAGAACAACAACAAGTGGCAAGCTTTCGATTTGGAGCAATCCAGCAAAGCTTGCAAATTTCTTGCTGGCCCACCCTCTTGGTCAGGGCGAGTGGCCAGAAATGGAGGCCATTTTCCATGGGGAAAACGAAGTCATTGGCCCAGGCTCTGGGTGTCAGATGACTGGTGGCATCTGGGGCTCGTAAGGACTTGCAGGGTCCTAGTTGCTGGCAGCTTTCGTTCTGGAAGGATCCAGCACAGTTTGTAGATTCCTGGCTTGGCACTGCCCTGCTGCCAGGCCAAGTGGCCACAAATGAAGGCCATTTCCCATGGGAAAAACGAAGTCCTTTCCCCAGGGTCTCAGGAATATGTTCAAGGTGGCGTTTTGAGGCTCTAAGTACTTCCAGGCCCTAGTTGCTGGCAGCTTTTCTTTTGGAAAAATCCAGCAACGATTGCATCATTCTAGCTAGGCTCCCACTTTCTGCCAGGGTGAGTGGCTGCCAAGGGAGGCCATTTGCCATGGGAAAAAGAAGTCCTTTCCCAGGGTCTGGGTGTCAGATGAAAGGTGGCCTTTGGGGTTCTGAGGACTTGTAGGGTAGTACTTACTGGCTAGAGTAGAGGAAATGGATTCTATTTGAATATCTGTCTAGAGGGCTTTGCCCCCACAGGTCCTGGTTGTCCTTGATGGGCTGCAGCTGTGAGCATTGAAGAGAACTGGGATAAAAGGGGGCGGCTTAGCCATTCAGGGAGAGCCTTGAAGGAGCCCTGAACTGGGAAAGAACAGCATGCAGAAGAAAGCGTCTGTGCTGTGAAGATCTGCAGCCATAAGAACACACCGAGGAGGTATGGACTTTAGCAATCTGAGAACAGCATGATGGGACTCTAGAGAAATAGAACAACAACAAGTGGCAGCTTTCGATTTGGAGCAATCCAGCAAAGCTTGCAAATTTCTTGCTGGGCACCACCCTCTTGGTCAGGGCGAGTGGCCAGAAATGGAGGCCATTTTCCATGGGGAAAACGAAGTCATTGGCCCAGGCTCTGGGTGTCAGATGACTGTGGCATCTGGGGCTGTAAGGACTTGCAGGGTCCTAGTTGCTGGCAGCTTTCGTTCTGGAAGGATCCAGCACAGTTTGTAGATTCCTGCTTGGCACTGCCCTGCCTGCCAGGCCAAGTGGCCACAAATGAAGGCCATTTTCCATGGGAAAAACGAAGTCCTTTCCCCAGGGTCTCAGGAATATGTTCAAGGTGGCGTTTGAGGCTCTAAGTACTTCCAGGGCCCTAGTTGCTGCCAGCTTTTCTTTTGGAAAAATCCAGCAACGATTGCATCATTCTAGCTAGGCTCCCACTTTCTGCAGGGTGAGTGGCTGCCAAGGGAGGCCATTTGCCATGGGAAAAAGAAGTCCTTTCCCCAGGGTCTGGGTGTCAGATGAAAGGTGGCCTTTGGGGTTCTGAGGACTTGTAGGGTAGTACTTACTGGCTAGAGTAGAGGAAATGGATTCTATTTGAATATCTGTCTAGAGGCTTTGCCCCACAGGTCCTGGTTGTCCTTGATGGGCTGCAGCTGTGAGCATTGAAGAGAACTGGGATAAAAGGGGGCGGCTTAGCCATTCAGGGAGAGCCTTGAAGGAGCCCTGAACTGGGAAAGAACAGCATGCAGAAGAAAGCGTCTGTGCTGTGAAGATCTGCAGCCATAAGAACACACCGAGGAGGTATGGACTTTAGCAATCTGAGAACAGCATGATGGGACTCTAGAGAAATAGAACAACAACAAGTGGCAGCTTTCGATTTGGAGCAATCCAGCAAAGCTTGCAAATTTCTTGCTGGGCACCACCCTCTTGGTCAGGGCGAGTGGCCAGAAATGGAGGCCATTTTCCATGGGGAAAACGAAGTCATTGGCCCAGGCTCTGGGTGTCAGATGACTGGTGGCATCTGGGGCTGTAAGGACTTGCAGGGTCCTAGTTGCTGGCAGCTTTCGTTCTGGAAGGATCCAGCACAGTTTGTAGATTCCTGGCTTGGCACTGCCCTGCCTGCCAGGCCAAGTGGCCACAAATGAAGGCCATTTCCATGGGAAAAACGAAGTCCTTTCCCCAGGGTCTCAGGAATATGTTCAAGGTGGCGTTTGAGGCTCTAAGTACTTCCAGGGCCCTAGTTGCTGGCAGCTTTTCTTTTGGAAAAATCCAGCAACGATTGCATCATTCTAGCTAGGCTCCCACTTTCTGCCAGGGTGAGTGGCTGCCAAGGGAGGCCATTTGCCATGGGAAAAAGAAGTCCTTTCCCCAGGGTCTGGGTGTCAGATGAAAGGTGGCCTTTGGGGTTCTGAGGACTTGTAGGGTAGTACTTACTGGCTAGAGTAGAGGAAATGGATTCTATTTGAATATCTGGTCCCACAGGTCCTGGTTGTCCTTGATGGGCTGCAGCTGTGAGCATTGAAGAGAACTGGGATAAAAGGGGGCGGCGTAGCCATTCAGGGAGAGCCTTGAAGGAGCCCTGAACTGGAAAGAACAGCATGCAGAAGAAAGCGTCTGTGCTGTGAAGATCTGCAGCCATAAGAACACACCGAGGAGGTATGGACTTTAGCAATCTGAGAACAGCATGATGGGACTCTAGAGAAATAGAACAACAACAAGTGGTAGCTTTAGATTTGGAGCAATCCAGCAAAGCTTGCAAATTTCTTGCTGGGCACCACCCTCTTGGTCAGGGCGAGTGGCCAGAAATGGAGGCCATTTTCCATGGGGAAAACGAAGTCATTGGCCCAGGCTCTGGGTGTCAGATGACTGGTGGCATCTGGGGCTGTAAGGACTTGCAGGGTCCTAGTTGCTGGCAGCTTTCGTTCTGGAAGGATCCAGCACAGTTTGTAGATTCCTGGCTTGGCACTGCCCTGCCTGCCAGGCAAGTGGCCACAAATGAAGGCCATTTCCCATGGGAAAAACGAAGTCCTTTCCCCAGGGTCTCAGGAATATGTCAAGGTGGCGTTTGAGGCTCTAAGTACTTCCAGGGCCCTAGTTGCTGCAGCTTTTCTTTTGGAAAAATCCAGCAACGATTGCATCATTCTAGCTAGGCTCCCACTTTCTGCCAGGGTGAGTGGCTGCCAAGGGAGGCATTTGCCATGGGAAAAAGAAGTCCTTTCCCCAGGGTCTGGGTGTCAGATGAAAGGTGGCCTTTGGGGTTCTGAGGACTTGTAGGGTACTACTTACTGGCTAGAGTAGAGGAAATGGATTCTATTTGAATATCTGTCCCACAGGTCCTGGTTGTCCTTGATGGGCTGCAGCTGTGAGCATTGAAGAGAACTGGGATAAAAGGGGGCGGCGTAGCCATTCAGGGAGAGCCTTGAAGGAGCCCTGAACTGGGAAAGAACAGCATGCAGAAGAAAGCGTCTGTGCTGTGAAGATCTGCAGCCATAAGAACACACCGAGGAGGTATGGACTTTAGCAATCTGAGAACAGCATGATGGGACTCTAGAGAAATAGAACAACAACAAGTGGTAGCTTTCGATTTGGAGCAATCCAGCAAAGCTTGCAAATTTCTTGCTGGGCACCACCCTCTTGGTCAGGGCGAGTGGCCAGAAATGGAGGCAATTTTCCATGGGGAAAACGAAGTCATTGGCCCAGGCTCTGGGTGTCAGATGACTGGTGGCATCTGGGGCTCTAAGGACTTGCAGGGTCCTAGTTGCTGGCAGCTTTCGTTCTGGAAGGATCCAGCACAGTTTGTAGATTCCTGGCTTGGCACTGCCCTGCCTGCCAGGCAAGTGGCCACAAATGAAGGCCATTTCCCATGGGAAAAACGAAGTCCTTTCCCCAGGGTCTCAGGAATATGTTCAAGGTGGCGTTGAGGCTCTAAGTACTTCCAGGGCCCTAGTTGCTGGCAGCTTTTCTTTTGGAAAAATCCAGCAACGATTGCATCATTCTAGCTAGGCTCCACTTTCTGCCAGGGGTGAGTGGCTGCCAAGGGAGGCCATTTGCCATGGGAAAAAGAAGTCCTTTCCCCAGGGTCTGGGTGTCAGATGAAAGGTGGCCTTTGGGGTTCTGAGGACTTGTAGGGTACTACTTACTGGCTAGAGTAGAGGAAATGGATTCTATTTGAATATCTGTCCCACAGGTCCTGGTTGTCCTTGATGGGCTGCAGCTGTGAGCATGAAGAGAACTGGGATAAAAGGGGGCGGCGTAGCCATTCAGGGAGAGCCTTGAAGGAGCCCTGAACTGGGAAAGAACAGCATGCAGAAGAAAGCGTCTGTGCTGTGAAGATCTGCAGCCATAAGAACACACCGAGGAGGTATGGACTTTAGCAATCTGAGAACAGCATGATGGGACTCTAGAGAAATAGAACAACAACAAGTGGTAGCTTTCGATTTGGAGCAATCCAGCAAAGCTTGCAAATTTCTTGCTGGGCACCACCCTCTTGGTCAGGGCGAGTGGCCAGAAATGGAGGCCATTTTCCATGGGGAAAACGAAGTCATTGGCCCAGGCTCTGGGTGTCAGATGACTGGTGGCATCTGGGGCTCTAAGGACTTGCAGGGTCCTAGTTGCTGGCAGCTTTCGTTCTGGAAGGATCCAGCACAGTTTGTAGATTCCTGGCTTGGCACTGCCCTGCCTGCCAGGCCAAGTGGCCACAAATGAAGGCCATTTCCATGGGAAAAACGAAGTCCTTTCCCCAGGGTCTCAGGAATATGTTCAAGGTGGCGTTTGAGGCTCTAAGTACTTCCAGGGCCCTAGTTGCTGGCAGCTTTTCTTTTGGAAAAATCCAGCAACGATTGCATCATTCTAGCTAGGCTCCCACTTTCTGCCAGGGTGAGTGGCTGCCAAGGGAGGCCATTTGCCATGGGAAAAAGAAGTCCTTTCCCCAGGGTCTGGGTGTCAGATGAAAGGTGGCCTTTGGGGTTCTGAGGACTTGTAGGGTAGTACTTACTGGCTAGAGTAGAGGAAATGGATTCTATTTGAATATCTGTCTAGAGCTTTGCCCCACAGGTCCTGGTTGTCCTTGATGGGCTGCAGCTGTGAGCATTGAAGAGAACTGGGATAAAAGGGGGCGGCGTAGCCATTCAGGGAGAGCCTTGAAGGAGCCCTGAACTGGGAAAGAACAGCATGCAGAAGAAAGCGTCTGTGCTGTGAAGATCTGCAGCCATAAGAACACACCGAGGAGGTATGGACTTTAGCAATCTGAGAACAGCATGATGGGACTCTAGAGAAATAGAACAACAACAAGTGGTAGCTTTCGATTTGGAGCAATCCAGCAAAGCTTGCAAATTTCTTGCTGGGCACCACCCTCTTGGTCAGGGCGAGTGGCCAGAAATGGAGGCAATTTTCCATGGGGAAAACGAAGTCATTGGCCCAGGCTCTGGGTGTCAGATGACTGGTGGCATCTGGGGCTGTAAGGACTTGCAGGGTCCTAGTTGCTGGCAGCTTTCGTTCTGGAAGGATCCAGCACAGTTTGTAGATTCCTGGCTTGGCACTGCCCTGCCTGCCAGGCCAAGTGGCCACAAATGAAGGCCATTTCCCATGGGAAAAACGAAGTCCTTTCCCCAGGGTCTCAGGAATATGTTCAAGGTGGCGTTTGAGGCTCTAAGTACTTCCAGGGCCCTAGTTGCTGGCAGCTTTTCTTTTGGAAAAATCCAGCAACGATTGCATCATTCTAGCTAGGCTCCCACTTTCTGCCAGGGTGAGTGGCTGCCAAGGGAGGCCATTTGCCATGGGAAAAAGAAGTCCTTTCCCCAGGGTCTGGGTGTCAGATGAAAGGTGGCCTTTGGGGTTCTGAGGACTTGTAGGGTACTACTTACTGGCTAGAGTAGAGGAAATGGATTCTATTTGAATATCTGTCCCACAGGTCCTGGTTGTCCTTGATGGGCTGCAGCTGTGAGCATTGAAGAGAACTGGGATAAAAGGGGGCGGCGTAGCCATTCAGGGAGAGCCTTGAAGGAGCCCTGAACTGGGAAAGAACAGCATGCAGAAGAAAGCGTCTGTGCTGTGAAGATCTGCAGCCATAAGAACACACCGAGGAGGTATGGACTTTAGCAATCTGAGAACAGCATGATGGGACTCTAGAGAAATAGAACAACAACAAGTGGTAGCTTTAGATTTGGAGCAATCCAGCAAAGCTTGCAAATTTCTTGCTGGGCACCACCCTCTTGGTCAGGGCGAGTGGCCAGAAATGGAGGCCATTTTCCATGGGGAAAACGAAGTCATTGGCCCAGGCTCTGGGTGTCAGATGACTGGTGGCATCTGGGGCTGTAAGGACTTGCAGGGTCCTAGTTGCTGGCAGCTTTCGTTCTGGAAGGATCCAGCACAGTTTGTAGATTCCTGGCTTGGCACTGCCCTGCCTGCCAGGCCAAGTGGCCACAAATGAAGGCCATTTCCCATGGGAAAAACGAAGTCCTTTCCCCAGGGTCTCAGGAATATGTTCAAGGTGGCGTTTGAGGCTCTAAGTACTTCCAGGGCCCTAGTTGCTGGCAGCTTTTCTTTTGGAAAAATCCAGCAACGATTGCATCATTCTAGCTAGGCTCCCACTTTCTGCCAGGGTGAGTGGCTGCCAAGGGAGGCCATTTGCCATGGGAAAAAGAAGTCCTTTCCCCAGGGTCTGGGTGTCAGATGAAAGGTGGCCTTTGGGGTTCTGAGGACTTGTAGGGTAGTACTTACTGGCTAGAGTAGAGGAAATGGATTCTATTTGAATATCTGTCTAGAGGCTTTGCCCCACAGGTCCTGGTTGTCCTTGATGGGCTGCAGCTGTGAGCATTGAAGAGAACTGGGATAAAAGGGGGCGGCTTAGCCATTCAGGGAGAGCCTTGAAGGAGCCCTGAACTGGGAAAGAACAGCATGCAGAAGAAAGCGTCTGTGCTGTGAAGATCTGCAGCCATAAGAACACACCGAGGAGGTATGGACTTTAGCAATCTGAGAACAGCATGATGGGACTCTAGAGAAATAGAACAACAACAAGTGGCAGCTTTCGATTTGGAGCAATCCAGCAAAGCTTGCAAATTTCTTGCTGGGCACCACCCTCTTGGTCAGGGCGAGTGGCCAGAAATGGAGGCCATTTTCCATGGGGAAAACGAAGTCATTGGCCCAGGCTCTGGGTGTCAGATGACTGGTGGCATCTGGGGCTGTAAGGACTTGCAGGGTCCTAGTTGCTGGCAGCTTTCGTTCTGGAAGGATCCAGCACAGTTTGTAGATTCCTGGCTTGGCACTGCCCTGCCTGCCAGGCCAAGTGGCCACAAATGAAGGCCATTTCCCATGGGAAAAACGAAGTCCTTTCCCCAGGGTCTCAGGAATATGTTCAAGGTGGCGTTTGAGGCTCTAAGTACTTCCAGGGCCCTAGTTGCTGGCAGCTTTTCTTTTGGAAAAATCCAGCAACGATTGCATCATTCTAGCTAGGCTCCCACTTTCTGCCAGGGTGAGTGGCTGCCAAGGGAGGCCATTTGCCATGGGAAAAAGAAGTCCTTTCCCCAGGGTCTGGGTGTCAGATGAAAGGTGGCCTTTGGGGTTCTGAGGACTTGTAGGGTAGTACTTACTGGCTAGAGTAGAGGAAATGGATTCTATTTGAATATCTGTCTAGAGGCTTTGCCCCACAGGTCCTGGTTGTCCTTGATGGGCTGCAGCTGTGAGCATTGAAGAGAACTGGGATAAAAGGGGGCGGCGTAGCCATTCAGGGAGAGCCTTGAAGGAGCCCTGAACTGGGAAAGAACAGCATGCAGAAGAAAGCGTCTGTGCTGTGAAGATCTGCAGCCATAAGAACACACCGAGGAGGTATGGACTTTAGCAATCTGAGAACAGCATGATGGGACTCTAGAGAAATAGAACAACAACAAGTGGTAGCTTTAGATTTGGAGCAATCCAGCAAAGCTTGCAAATTTCTTGCTGGGCACCACCCTCTTGGTCAGGGCGAGTGGCCAGAAATGGAGGCCATTTTCCATGGGGAAAACGAAGTCATTGGCCCAGGCTCTGGGTGTCAGATGACTGGTGGCATCTGGGGCTGTAAGGACTTGCAGGGTCCTAGTTGCTGGCAGCTTTCGTTCTGGAAGGATCCAGCACAGTTTGTAGATTCCTGGCTTGGCACTGCCCTGCCTGCCAGGCCAAGTGGCCACAAATGAAGGCCATTTCCCATGGGAAAAACGAAGTCCTTTCCCCAGGGTCTCAGGAATATGTTCAAGGTGGCGTTTGAGGCTCTAAGTACTTCCAGGGCCCTAGTTGCTGGCAGCTTTTCTTTTGGAAAAATCCAGCAACGATTGCATCATTCTAGCTAGGCTCCCACTTTCTGCCAGGGTGAGTGGCTGCCAAGGGAGGCCATTTGCCATGGGAAAAAGAAGTCCTTTCCCCAGGGTCTGGGTGTCAGATGAAAGGTGGCCTTTGGGGTTCTGAGGACTTGTAGGGTAGTACTTACTGGCTAGAGTAGAGGAAATGGATTCTATTTGAATATCTGTCCCACAGGTCCTGGTTGTCCTTGATGGGCTGCAGCTGTGAGCATTGAAGAGAACTGGGATAAAAGGGGGCGGCGTAGCCATTCAGGGAGAGCCTTGAAGGAGCCCTGAACTGGGAAAGAACAGCATGCAGAAGAAAGCGTCTGTGCTGTGAAGATCTGCAGCCATAAGAACACACCGAGGAGGTATGGACTTTAGCAATCTGAGAACAGCATGATGGGACTCTAGAGAAATAGAACAACAACAAGTGGTAGCTTTCGATTTGGAGCAATCCAGCAAAGCTTGCAAATTTCTTGCTGGGCACCACCCTCTTGGTCAGGGCGAGTGGCCAGAAATGGAGGCAATTTTCCATGGGGAAAACGAAGTCATTGGCCCAGGCTCTGGGTGTCAGATGACTGGTGGCATCTGGGGCTCTAAGGACTTGCAGGGTCCTAGTTGCTGGCAGCTTTCGTTCTGGAAGGATCCAGCACAGTTTGTAGATTCCTGGCTTGGCACTGCCCTGCCTGCCAGGCCAAGTGGCCACAAATGAAGGCCATTTCCCATGGGAAAAACGAAGTCCTTTCCCCAGGGTCTCAGGAATATGTTCAAGGTGGCGTTTGAGGCTCTAAGTACTTCCAGGGCCCTAGTTGCTGGCAGCTTTTCTTTTGGAAAAATCCAGCAACGATTGCATCATTCTAGCTAGGCTCCCACTTTCTGCCAGGGTGAGTGGCTGCCAAGGGAGGCCATTTGCCATGGGAAAAAGAAGTCCTTTCCCCAGGGTCTGGGTGTCAGATGAAAGGTGGCCTTTGGGGTTCTGAGGACTTGTAGGGTACTACTTACTGGCTAGAGTAGAGGAAATGGATTCTATTTGAATATCTGTCCCACAGGTCCTGGTTGTCCTTGATGGGCTGCAGCTGTGAGCATTGAAGAGAACTGGGATAAAAGGGGGCGGCGTAGCCATTCAGGGAGAGCCTTGAAGGAGCCCTGAACTGGGAAAGAACAGCATGCAGAAGAAAGCGTCTGTGCTGTGAAGATCTGCAGCCATAAGAACACACCGAGGAGGTATGGACTTTAGCAATCTGAGAACAGCATGATGGGACTCTAGAGAAATAGAACAACAACAAGTGGTAGCTTTCGATTTGGAGCAATCCAGCAAAGCTTGCAAATTTCTTGCTGGGCACCACCCTCTTGGTCAGGGCGAGTGGCCAGAAATGGAGGCCATTTTCCATGGGGAAAACGAAGTCATTGGCCCAGGCTCTGGGTGTCAGATGACTGGTGGCATCTGGGGCTGTAAGGACTTGCAGGGTCCTAGTTGCTGGCAGCTTTCGTTCTGGAAGGATCCAGCACAGTTTGTAGATTCCTGGCTTGGCACTGCCCTGCCTGCCAGGCCAAGTGGCCACAAATGAAGGCCATTTCCCATGGGAAAAACGAAGTCCTTTCCCCAGGGTCTCAGGAATATGTTCAAGGTGGCGTTTGAGGCTCTAAGTACTTCCAGGGCCCTAGTTGCTGGCAGCTTTTCTTTTGGAAAAATCCAGCAACGATTGCATCATTCTAGCTAGGCTCCCACTTTCTGCCAGGGTGAGTGGCTGCCAAGGGAGGCCATTTGCCATGGGAAAAAGAAGTCCTTTCCCCAGGGTCTGGGTGTCAGATGAAAGGTGGCCTTTGGGGTTCTGAGGACTTGTAGGGTAGTACTTACTGGCTAGAGTAGAGGAAATGGATTCTATTTGAATATCTGTCTAGAGGCTTTGCCCCACAGGTCCTGGTTGTCCTTGATGGGCTGCAGCTGTGAGCATTGAAGAGAACTGGGATAAAAGGGGGCGGCGTAGCCATTCAGGGAGAGCCTTGAAGGAGCCCTGAACTGGGAAAGAACAGCATGCAGAAGAAAGCGTCTGTGCTGTGAAGATCTGCAGCCATAAGAACACACCGAGGAGGTATGGACTTTAGCAATCTGAGAACAGCATGATGGGACTCTAGAGAAATAGAACAACAACAAGTGGTAGCTTTCGATTTGGAGCAATCCAGCAAAGCTTGCAAATTTCTTGCTGGGCACCACCCTCTTGGTCAGGGCGAGTGGCCAGAAATGGAGGCAATTTTCCATGGGGAAAACGAAGTCATTGGCCCAGGCTCTGGGTGTCAGATGACTGGTGGCATCTGGGGCTGTAAGGACTTGCAGGGTCCTAGTTGCTGGCAGCTTTCGTTCTGGAAGGATCCAGCAGAGTTTGTAGATTCCTGGCTTGGCACTGCCCTGCCTGCCAGGCCAAGTGGCCACAAATGAAGGCCATTTCCCATGGGAAAAACGAAGTCCTTTCCCCAGGGTCTCAGGAATATGTTCAAGGTGGCGTTTGAGGCTCTAAGTACTTCCAGGGCCCTAGTTGCTGCCAGCTTTTCTTTTGGAAAAATCCAGCAACGATTGCATCATTCTAGCTAGGCTCCCACTTTCTGCCAGGGTGAGTGGCTGCCAAGGGAGGCCATTTGCCATGGGAAAAAGAAGTCCTTTCCCCAGGGTCTGGGTGTCAGATGAAAGGTGGCCTTTGGGGTTCTGAGGACTTGTAGGGTAGTACTTACTGGCTAGAGTAGAGGAAATGGATTCTATTTGAATATCTGTCTAGAGGCTTTGCCCCACAGGTCCTGGTTGTCCTTGATGGGCTGCAGCTGTGAGCATTGAAGAGAACTGGGATAAAAGGGGGCGGCGTAGCCATTCAGGGAGAGCCTTGAAGGAGCCCTGAACTGGGAAAGAACAGCATGCAGAAGAAAGCGTCTGTGCTGTGAAGATCTGCAGCCATAAGAACACACCGAGGAGGTATGGACTTTAGCAATCTGAGAACAGCATGATGGGACTCTAGAGAAATAGAACAACAACAAGTGGTAGCTTTCGATTTGGAGCAATCCAGCAAAGCTTGCAAATTTCTTGCTGGGCACCACCCTCTTGGTCAGGGCGAGTGGCCAGAAATGGAGGCAATTTTCCATGGGGAAAACGAAGTCATTGGCCCAGGCTCTGGGTGTCAGATGACTGGTGGCATCTGGGGCTGTAAGGACTTGCAGGGTCCTAGTTGCTGGCAGCTTTCGTTCTGGAAGGATCCAGCACAGTTTGTAGATTCCTGGCTTGGCACTGCCCTGCCTGCCAGGCCAAGTGGCCACAAATGAAGGCCATTTCCCATGGGAAAAACGAAGTCCTTTCCCCAGGGTCTCAGGAATATGTTCAAGGTGGCGTTTGAGGCTCTAAGTACTTCCAGGGCCCTAGTTGCTGGCAGCTTTTCTTTTGGAAAAATCCAGCAACGATTGCATCATTCTAGCTAGGCTCCCACTTTCTGCCAGGGTGAGTGGCTGCCAAGGGAGGCCATTTGCCATGGGAAAAAGAAGTCCTTTCCCCAGGGTCTGGGTGTCAGATGAAAGGTGGCCTTTGGGGTTCTGAGGACTTGTAGGGTAGTACTTACTGGCTAGAGTAGAGGAAATGGATTCTATTTGAATATCTGTCTAGAGGCTTTGCCCCACAGGTCCTGGTTGTCCTTGATGGGCTGCAGCTGTGAGCATTGAAGAGAACTGGGATAAAAGGGGGCGGCTTAGCCATTCAGGGAGAGCCTTGAAGGAGCCCTGAACTGGGAAAGAACAGCATGCAGAAGAAAGCGTCTGTGCTGTGAAGATCTGCAGCCATAAGAACACACCGAGGAGGTATGGACTTTAGCAATCTGAGAACAGCATGATGGGACTCTAGAGAAATAGAACAACAACAAGTGGCAGCTTTCGATTTGGAGCAATCCAGCAAAGCTTGCAAATTTCTTGCTGGGCACCACCCTCTTGGTCAGGGCGAGTGGCCAGAAATGGAGGCCATTTTCCATGGGGAAAACGAAGTCATTGGCCCAGGCTCTGGGTGTCAGATGACTGGTGGCATCTGGGGCTGTAAGGACTTGCAGGGTCCTAGTTGCTGGCAGCTTTCGTTCTGGAAGGATCCAGCACAGTTTGTAGATTCCTGGCTTGGCACTGCCCTGCCTGCCAGGCCAAGTGGCCACAAATGAAGGCCATTTTCCATGGGAAAAACGAAGTCCTTTCCCCAGGGTCTCAGGAATATGTTCAAGGTGGCGTTTGAGGCTCTAAGTACTTCCAGGGCCCTAGTTGCTGCCAGCTTTTCTTTTGGAAAAATCCAGCAACGATTGCATCATTCTAGCTAGGCTCCCACTTTCTGCCAGGGTGAGTGGCTGCCAAGGGAGGCCATTTGCCATGGGAAAAAGAAGTCCTTTCCCCAGGGTCTGGGTGTCAGATGAAAGGTGGCCTTTGGGGTTCTGAGGACTTGTAGGGTAGTACTTACTGGCTAGAGTAGAGGAAATGGATTCTATTTGAATATCTGTCTAGAGGCTTTGCCCCACAGGTCCTGGTTGTCCTTGATGGGCTGCAGCTGTGAGCATTGAAGAGAACTGGGATAAAAGGGGGCGGCGTAGCCATTCAGGGAGAGCCTTGAAGGAGCCCTGAACTGGGAAAGAACAGCATGCAGAAGAAAGCGTCTGTGCTGTGAAGATCTGCAGCCATAAGAACACACCGAGGAGGTATGGACTTTAGCAATCTGAGAACAGCATGATGGGACTCTAGAGAAATAGAAGAACAACAAGTGGCAGCTTTCGATTTGGAGCAATCCAGCAAAGCTTGCAAATTTCTTGCTGGGCACCACCCTCTTGGTCAGGGCGAGTGGCCAGAAATGGAGGCCATTTTCCATGGGGAAAACGAAGTCATTGGCCCAGGCTCTGGGTGTCAGATGACAGGTGGCATCTGGGGCTCTAAGGACTTGCAGGGTCCTAGTTGCTGGCAGCTTTCGTTCTGGAAGGATCCAGCACAGTTTGTAGATTCCTGGCTTGGCACTGCCCTGCCTGCCAGGCCAAGTGGCCACAAATGAAGGCCATTTCCCATGGGAAAAACGAAGTCCTTTCCCCAGGGTCTCAGGAATATGTTCAAGGTGGCGTTTGAGGCTCTAAGTACTTCCAGGGCCCTAGTTGCTGGCAGCTTTTCTTTTGGAAAAATCCAGCAACGATTGCATCATTCTAGCTAGGCTCCCACTTTCTGCCAGGGTGAGTGGCTGCCAAGGGAGGCCATTTGCCATGGGAAAAAGAAGTCCTTTCCCCAGGGTCTGGGTGTCAGATGAAAGGTGGCCTTTGGGGTTCTGAGGACTTGTAGGGTAGTACTTACTGGCTAGAGTAGAGGAAATGGATTCTATTTGAATATCTGTCTAGAGGCTTTGCCCCACAGGTCCTGGTTGTCCTTGATGGGCTGCAGCTGTGAGCATTGAAGAGAACTGGGATAAAAGGGGGCGGCGTAGCCATTCAGGGAGAGCCTTGAAGGAGCCCTGAACTGGGAAAGAACAGCATGCAGAAGAAAGCGTCTGTGCTGTGAAGATCTGCAGCCATAAGAACACACCGAGGAGGTATGGACTTTAGCAATCTGAGAACAGCATGATGGGACTCTAGAGAAATAGAACAACAACAAGTGGCAGCTTTCGATTTGGAGCAATCCAGCAAAGCTTGCAAATTTCTTGCTGGGCACCACCCTCTTGGTCAGGGCGAGTGGCCAGAAATGGAGGCCATTTTCCATGGGGAAAACGAAGTCATTGGCCCAGGCTCTGGGTGTCAGATGACAGGTGGCATCTGGGGCTCTAAGGACTTGCAGGGTCCTAGTTGCTGGCAGCTTTCGTTCTGGAAGGATCCAGCACAGTTTGTAGATTCCTGGCTTGGCACTGCCCTGCCTGCCAGGCCAAGTGGCCACAAATGAAGGCCATTTTCCATGGGAAAAAGAAGTCCTTTCCCCAGGGTCTCAGGAATATGTTCAAGGTGGCGTTTGAGGCTCTAAGTACTTCCAGGGCCCTAGTTGCTGGCAGCTTTTCTTTTGGAAAAATCCAGCAACGATTGCATCATTCTAGCTAGGCTCCCACTTTCTGCCAGGGTGAGTGGCTGCCAAGGGAGGCCATTTGCCATGGGAAAAAGAAGTCCTTTCCCCAGGGTCTGGGTGTCAGATGAAAGGTGGCCTTTGGGGTTCTGAGGACTTGTAGGGTAGTACTTACTGGCTAGAGTAGAGGAAATGGATTCTATTTGAATATCTGTCTAGAGGCTTTGCCCCACAGGTCCTGGTTGTCCTTGATGGGCTGCAGCTGTGAGCATTGAAGAGAACTGGGATAAAAGGGGGCGGCTTAGCCATTCAGGGAGAGCCTTGAAGGAGCCCTGAACTGGGAAAGAACAGCATGCAGAAGAAAGCGTCTGTGCTGTGAAGATCTGCAGCCATAAGAACACACCGAGGAGGTATGGACTTTAGCAATCTGAGAACAGCATGATGGGACTCTAGAGAAATAGAACAACAACAAGTGGTAGCTTTAGATTTGGAGCAATCCAGCAAAGCTTGCAAATTTCTTGCTGGGCACCACCCTCTTGGTCAGGGCGAGTGGCCAGAAATGGAGGCCATTTTCCATGGGGAAAACGAAGTCATTGGCCCAGGCTCTGGGTGTCAGATGACTGGTGGCATCTGGGGCTCTAAGGACTTGCAGGGTCCTAGTTGCTGGCAGCTTTCGTTCTGGAAGGATCCAGCACAGTTTGTAGATTCCTGGCTTGGCACTGCCCTGCCTGCCAGGCCAAGTGGCCACAAATGAAGGCCATTTCCCATGGGAAAAACGAAGTCCTTTCCCCAGGGTCTCAGGAATATGTTCAAGGTGGCGTTTGAGGCTCTAAGTACTTCCAGGGCCCTAGTTGCTGCCAGCTTTTCTTTTGGAAAAATCCAGCAACGATTGCATCATTCTAGCTAGGCTCCCACTTTCTGCCAGGGTGAGTGGCTGCCAAGGGAGGCCATTTGCCATGGGAAAAAGAAGTCCTTTCCCCAGGGTCTGGGTGTCAGATGAAAGGTGGCCTTTGGGGTTCTGAGGACTTGTAGGGTAGTACTTACTGGCTAGAGTAGAGGAAATGGATTCTATTTGAATATCTGTCTAGAGGCTTTGCCCCACAGGTCCTGGTTGTCCTTGATGGGCTGCAGCTGTGAGCATTGAAGAGAACTGGGATAAAAGGGGGCGGCTTAGCCATTCAGGGAGAGCCTTGAAGGAGCCCTGAACTGGGAAAGAACAGCATGCAGAAGAAAGCGTCTGTGCTGTGAAGATCTGCAGCCATAAGAACACACCGAGGAGGTATGGACTTTAGCAATCTGAGAACAGCATGATGGGACTCTAGAGAAATAGAACAACAACAAGTGGCAGCTTTCGATTTGGAGCAATCCAGCAAAGCTTGCAAATTTCTTGCTGGGCACCACCCTCTTGGTCAGGGCGAGTGGCCAGAAATGGAGGCCATTTTCCATGGGGAAAACGAAGTCATTGGCCCAGGCTCTGGGTGTCAGATGACTGGTGGCATCTGGGGCTGTAAGGACTTGCAGGGTCCTAGTTGCTGGCAGCTTTCGTTCTGGAAGGATCCAGCAGAGTTTGTAGATTCCTGGCTTGGCACTGCCCTGCCTGCCAGGCCAAGTGGCCAGAAATGAAGGCCATTTTCCATGGGAAAAACGAAGTCCTTTCCCCAGGGTCTCAGGAATATGTTCAAGGTGGCGTTTGAGGCTCTAAGTACTTCCAGGGCCCTAGTTGCTGGCAGCTTTTCTTTTGGAAAAATCCAGCAACGATTGCATCATTCTAGCTAGGCTCCCACTTTCTGCCAGGGTGAGTGGCTGCCAAGGGAGGCCATTTGCCATGGGAAAAAGAAGTCCTTTCCCCAGGGTCTGGGTGTCAGATGAAAGGTGGCCTTTGGGGTTCTGAGGACTTGTAGGGTAGTACTTACTGGCTAGAGTAGAGGAAATGGATTCTATTTGAATATCTGTCTAGAGGCTTTGCCCCACAGGTCCTGGTTGTCCTTGATGGGCTGCAGCTGTGAGCATTGAAGAGAACTGGGATAAAAGGGGGCGGCGTAGCCATTCAGGGAGAGCCTTGAAGGAGCCCTGAACTGGGAAAGAACAGCATGCAGAAGAAAGCGTCTGTGCTGTGAAGATCTGCAGCCATAAGAACACACCGAGGAGGTATGGACTTTAGCAATCTGAGAACAGCATGATGGGACTCTAGAGAAATAGAAGAACAACAAGTGGCAGGTTTCGATTTGGAGCAATCCAGCAAAGCTTGCAAATTTCTTGCTGGGCACCACCCTCTTGGTCAGGGCGAGTGGCCAGAAATGGAGGCCATTTTCCATGGGGAAAACGAAGTCATTGGCCCAGGCTCTGGGTGTCAGATGACTGGTGGCATCTGGGGCTGTAAGGACTTGCAGGGTCCTAGTTGCTGGCAGCTTTCGTTCTGGAAGGATCCAGCAGAGTTTGTAGATTCCTGGCTTGGCACTGCCCTGCCTGCCAGGCAGAGTGGCCACAAATGAAGGCCATTTTCCATGGGAAAAACGAAGTCCTTTCCCCAGGGTCTCAGGAATATGTTCAAGGTGGCGTTTGAGGCTCTAAGTACTTCCAGGGCCCTAGTTGCTGGCAGCTTTTCTTTTGGAAAAATCCAGCAACGATTGCATCATTCTAGCTAGGCTCCCACTTTCTGCCAGGGTGAGTGGCTGCCAAGGGAGGCCATTTGCCATGGGAAAAAGAAGTCCTTTCCCCAGGGTCTGGGTGTCAGATGAAAGGTGGCCTTTGGGGTTCTGAGGACTTGTAGGGTAGTACTTACTGGCTAGAGTAGAGGAAATGGATTCTATTTGAATATCTGTCTAGAGGCTTTGCCCCACAGGTCCTGGTTGTCCTTGATGGGCTGCAGCTGTGAGCATTGAAGAGAACTGGGATAAAAGGGGGCGGCGTAGCCATTCAGGGAGAGCCTTGAAGGAGCCCTGAACTGGGAAAGAACAGCATGCAGAAGAAAGCGTCTGTGCTGTGAAGATCTGCAGCCATAAGAACACACCGAGGAGGTATGGACTTTAGCAATCTGAGAACAGCATGATGGGACTCTAGAGAAATAGAACAACAACAAGTGGTAGCTTTCGATTTGGAGCAATCCAGCAAAGCTTGCAAATTTCTTGCTGGGCACCACCCTCTTGGTCAGGGCGAGTGGCCAGAAATGGAGGCAATTTTCCATGGGGAAAACGAAGTCATTGGCCCAGGCTCTGGGTGTCAGATGACTGGTGGCATCTGGGGCTGTAAGGACTTGCAGGGTCCTAGTTGCTGGCAGCTTTCGTTCTGGAAGGATCCAGCACAGTTTGTAGATTCCTGGCTTGGCACTGCCCTGCCTGCCAGGCCAAGTGGCCACAAATGAAGGCCATTTCCCATGGGAAAAACGAAGTCCTTTCCCCAGGGTCTCAGGAATATGTTCAAGGTGGCGTTTGAGGCTCTAAGTACTTCCAGGGCCCTAGTTGCTGGCAGCTTTTCTTTTGGAAAAATCCAGCAACGATTGCATCATTCTAGCTAGGCTCCCACTTTCTGCCAGGGTGAGTGGCTGCCAAGGGAGGCCATTTGCCATGGGAAAAAGAAGTCCTTTCCCCAGGGTCTGGGTGTCAGATGAAAGGTGGCCTTTGGGGTTCTGAGGACTTGTAGGGTAGTACTTACTGGCTAGAGTAGAGGAAATGGATTCTATTTGAATATCTGTCTAGAGGCTTTGCCCCACAGGTCCTGGTTGTCCTTGATGGGCTGCAGCTGTGAGCATTGAAGAGAACTGGGATAAAAGGGGGCGGCTTAGCCATTCAGGGAGAGCCTTGAAGGAGCCCTGAACTGGGAAAGAACAGCATGCAGAAGAAAGCGTCTGTGCTGTGAAGATCTGCAGCCATAAGAACACACCGAGGAGGTATGGACTTTAGCAATCTGAGAACAGCATGATGGGACTCTAGAGAAATAGAACAACAACAAGTGGCAGCTTTCGATTTGGAGCAATCCAGCAAAGCTTGCAAATTTCTTGCTGGGCACCACCCTCTTGGTCAGGGCGAGTGGCCAGAAATGGAGGCCATTTTCCATGGGGAAAACGAAGTCATTGGCCCAGGCTCTGGGTGTCAGATGACTGGTGGCATCTGGGGCTGTAAGGACTTGCAGGGTCCTAGTTGCTGGCAGCTTTCGTTCTGGAAGGATCCAGCACAGTTTGTAGATTCCTGGCTTGGCACTGCCCTGCCTGCCAGGCCAAGTGGCCACAAATGAAGGCCATTTTCCATGGGAAAAACGAAGTCCTTTCCCCAGGGTCTCAGGAATATGTTCAAGGTGGCGTTTGAGGCTCTAAGTACTTCCAGGGCCCTAGTTGCTGCCAGCTTTTCTTTTGGAAAAATCCAGCAACGATTGCATCATTCTAGCTAGGCTCCCACTTTCTGCCAGGGTGAGTGGCTGCCAAGGGAGGCCATTTGCCATGGGAAAAAGAAGTCCTTTCCCCAGGGTCTGGGTGTCAGATGAAAGGTGGCCTTTGGGGTTCTGAGGACTTGTAGGGTAGTACTTACTGGCTAGAGTAGAGGAAATGGATTCTATTTGAATATCTGTCTAGAGGCTTTGCCCCACAGGTCCTGGTTGTCCTTGATGGGCTGCAGCTGTGAGCATTGAAGAGAACTGGGATAAAAGGGGGCGGCGTAGCCATTCAGGGAGAGCCTTGAAGGAGCCCTGAACTGGGAAAGAACAGCATGCAGAAGAAAGCGTCTGTGCTGTGAAGATCTGCAGCCATAAGAACACACCGAGGAGGTATGGACTTTAGCAATCTGAGAACAGCATGATGGGACTCTAGAGAAATAGAAGAACAACAAGTGGCAGCTTTCGATTTGGAGCAATCCAGCAAAGCTTGCAAATTTCTTGCTGGGCACCACCCTCTTGGTCAGGGCGAGTGGCCAGAAATGGAGGCCATTTTCCATGGGGAAAACGAAGTCATTGGCCCAGGCTCTGGGTGTCAGATGACAGGTGGCATCTGGGGCTCTAAGGACTTGCAGGGTCCTAGTTGCTGGCAGCTTTCGTTCTGGAAGGATCCAGCACAGTTTGTAGATTCCTGGCTTGGCACTGCCCTGCCTGCCAGGCCAAGTGGCCACAAATGAAGGCCATTTCCCATGGGAAAAACGAAGTCCTTTCCCCAGGGTCTCAGGAATATGTTCAAGGTGGCGTTTGAGGCTCTAAGTACTTCCAGGGCCCTAGTTGCTGGCAGCTTTTCTTTTGGAAAAATCCAGCAACGATTGCATCATTCTAGCTAGGCTCCCACTTTCTGCCAGGGTGAGTGGCTGCCAAGGGAGGCCATTTGCCATGGGAAAAAGAAGTCCTTTCCCCAGGGTCTGGGTGTCAGATGAAAGGTGGCCTTTGGGGTTCTGAGGACTTGTAGGGTAGTACTTACTGGCTAGAGTAGAGGAAATGGATTCTATTTGAATATCTGTCTAGAGGCTTTGCCCCACAGGTCCTGGTTGTCCTTGATGGGCTGCAGCTGTGAGCATTGAAGAGAACTGGGATAAAAGGGGGCGGCGTAGCCATTCAGGGAGAGCCTTGAAGGAGCCCTGAACTGGGAAAGAACAGCATGCAGAAGAAAGCGTCTGTGCTGTGAAGATCTGCAGCCATAAGAACACACCGAGGAGGTATGGACTTTAGCAATCTGAGAACAGCATGATGGGACTCTAGAGAAATAGAACAACAACAAGTGGCAGCTTTCGATTTGGAGCAATCCAGCAAAGCTTGCAAATTTCTTGCTGGGCACCACCCTCTTGGTCAGGGCGAGTGGCCAGAAATGGAGGCCATTTTCCATGGGGAAAACGAAGTCATTGGCCCAGGCTCTGGGTGTCAGATGACAGGTGGCATCTGGGGCTCTAAGGACTTGCAGGGTCCTAGTTGCTGGCAGCTTTCGTTCTGGAAGGATCCAGCAGAGTTTGTAGATTCCTGGCTTGGCACTGCCCTGCCTGCCAGGCCAAGTGGCCACAAATGAAGGCCATTTTCCATGGGAAAAAGAAGTCCTTTCCCCAGGGTCTCAGGAATATGTTCAAGGTGGCGTTTGAGGCTCTAAGTACTTCCAGGGCCCTAGTTGCTGGCAGCTTTTCTTTTGGAAAAATCCAGCAACGATTGCATCATTCTAGCTAGGCTCCCACTTTCTGCCAGGGTGAGTGGCTGCCAAGGGAGGCCATTTGCCATGGGAAAAAGAAGTCCTTTCCCCAGGGTCTGGGTGTCAGATGAAAGGTGGCCTTTGGGGTTCTGAGGACTTGTAGGGTAGTACTTACTGGCTAGAGTAGAGGAAATGGATTCTATTTGAATATCTGTCTAGAGGCTTTGCCCCACAGGTCCTGGTTGTCCTTGATGGGCTGCAGCTGTGAGCATTGAAGAGAACTGGGATAAAAGGGGGCGGCTTAGCCATTCAGGGAGAGCCTTGAAGGAGCCCTGAACTGGGAAAGAACAGCATGCAGAAGAAAGCGTCTGTGCTGTGAAGATCTGCAGCCATAAGAACACACCGAGGAGGTATGGACTTTAGCAATCTGAGAACAGCATGATGGGACTCTAGAGAAATAGAACAACAACAAGTGGTAGCTTTAGATTTGGAGCAATCCAGCAAAGCTTGCAAATTTCTTGCTGGGCACCACCCTCTTGGTCAGGGCGAGTGGCCAGAAATGGAGGCCATTTTCCATGGGGAAAACGAAGTCATTGGCCCAGGCTCTGGGTGTCAGATGACTGGTGGCATCTGGGGCTCTAAGGACTTGCAGGGTCCTAGTTGCTGGCAGCTTTCGTTCTGGAAGGATCCAGCACAGTTTGTAGATTCCTGGCTTGGCACTGCCCTGCCTGCCAGGCCAAGTGGCCACAAATGAAGGCCATTTCCCATGGGAAAAACGAAGTCCTTTCCCCAGGGTCTCAGGAATATGTTCAAGGTGGCGTTTGAGGCTCTAAGTACTTCCAGGGCCCTAGTTGCTGCCAGCTTTTCTTTTGGAAAAATCCAGCAACGATTGCATCATTCTAGCTAGGCTCCCACTTTCTGCCAGGGTGAGTGGCTGCCAAGGGAGGCCATTTGCCATGGGAAAAAGAAGTCCTTTCCCCAGGGTCTGGGTGTCAGATGAAAGGTGGCCTTTGGGGTTCTGAGGACTTGTAGGGTAGTACTTACTGGCTAGAGTAGAGGAAATGGATTCTATTTGAATATCTGTCTAGAGGCTTTGCCCCACAGGTCCTGGTTGTCCTTGATGGGCTGCAGCTGTGAGCATTGAAGAGAACTGGGATAAAAGGGGGCGGCTTAGCCATTCAGGGAGAGCCTTGAAGGAGCCCTGAACTGGGAAAGAACAGCATGCAGAAGAAAGCGTCTGTGCTGTGAAGATCTGCAGCCATAAGAACACACCGAGGAGGTATGGACTTTAGCAATCTGAGAACAGCATGATGGGACTCTAGAGAAATAGAACAACAACAAGTGGCAGCTTTCGATTTGGAGCAATCCAGCAAAGCTTGCAAATTTCTTGCTGGGCACCACCCTCTTGGTCAGGGCGAGTGGCCAGAAATGGAGGCCATTTTCCATGGGGAAAACGAAGTCATTGGCCCAGGCTCTGGGTGTCAGATGACTGGTGGCATCTGGGGCTGTAAGGACTTGCAGGGTCCTAGTTGCTGGCAGCTTTCGTTCTGGAAGGATCCAGCAGAGTTTGTAGATTCCTGGCTTGGCACTGCCCTGCCTGCCAGGCCAAGTGGCCAGAAATGAAGGCCATTTTCCATGGGAAAAACGAAGTCCTTTCCCCAGGGTCTCAGGAATATGTTCAAGGTGGCGTTTGAGGCTCTAAGTACTTCCAGGGCCCTAGTTGCTGGCAGCTTTTCTTTTGGAAAAATCCAGCAACGATTGCATCATTCTAGCTAGGCTCCCACTTTCTGCCAGGGTGAGTGGCTGCCAAGGGAGGCCATTTGCCATGGGAAAAAGAAGTCCTTTCCCCAGGGTCTGGGTGTCAGATGAAAGGTGGCCTTTGGGGTTCTGAGGACTTGTAGGGTAGTACTTACTGGCTAGAGTAGAGGAAATGGATTCTATTTGAATATCTGTCTAGAGGCTTTGCCCCACAGGTCCTGGTTGTCCTTGATGGGCTGCAGCTGTGAGCATTGAAGAGAACTGGGATAAAAGGGGGCGGCGTAGCCATTCAGGGAGAGCCTTGAAGGAGCCCTGAACTGGGAAAGAACAGCATGCAGAAGAAAGCGTCTGTGCTGTGAAGATCTGCAGCCATAAGAACACACCGAGGAGGTATGGACTTTAGCAATCTGAGAACAGCATGATGGGACTCTAGAGAAATAGAAGAACAACAAGTGGCAGGTTTCGATTTGGAGCAATCCAGCAAAGCTTGCAAATTTCTTGCTGGGCACCACCCTCTTGGTCAGGGCGAGTGGCCAGAAATGGAGGCCATTTTCCATGGGGAAAACGAAGTCATTGGCCCAGGCTCTGGGTGTCAGATGACTGGTGGCATCTGGGGCTGTAAGGACTTGCAGGGTCCTAGTTGCTGGCAGCTTTCGTTCTGGAAGGATCCAGCAGAGTTTGTAGATTCCTGGCTTGGCACTGCCCTGCCTGCCAGGCAGAGTGGCCACAAATGAAGGCCATTTTCCATGGGAAAAACGAAGTCCTTTCCCCAGGGTCTCAGGAATATGTTCAAGGTGGCGTTTGAGGCTCTAAGTACTTCCAGGGCCCTAGTTGCTGGCAGCTTTTCTTTTGGAAAAATCCAGCAACGATTGCATCATTCTAGCTAGGCTCCCACTTTCTGCCAGGGTGAGTGGCTGCCAAGGGAGGCCATTTGCCATGGGAAAAAGAAGTCCTTTCCCCAGGGTCTGGGTGTCAGATGAAAGGTGGCCTTTGGGGTTCTGAGGACTTGTAGGGTAGTACTTACTGGCTAGAGTAGAGGAAATGGATTCTATTTGAATATCTGTCTAGAGGCTTTGCCCCACAGGTCCTGGTTGTCCTTGATGGGCTGCAGCTGTGAGCATTGAAGAGAACTGGGATAAAAGGGGGCGGCGTAGCCATTCAGGGAGAGCCTTGAAGGAGCCCTGAACTGGGAAAGAACAGCATGCAGAAGAAAGCGTCTGTGCTGTGAAGATCTGCAGCCATAAGAACACACCGAGGAGGTATGGACTTTAGCAATCTGAGAACAGCATTATGGGACTCTAGAGAAATAGAAGAAAAACAAGTGGCAGCTTTAGATTTGGAGCAATCCAGCAAAGCTTGCAAATTTCTTGCTGGGCACCACCCTCTTGGTCAGGGCGAGTGGCCAGAAATGGAGGCCATTTTCCATGGGGAAAACGAAGTCATTGGCCCAGGCTCTGGGTGTCAGATGACAGGTGGCATCTGGGGCTCTAAGGACTTGCAGGGTCCTAGTTGCTGGCAGCTTTCGTTCTGGAAGGATCCAGCAGAGTTTGTAGATTCCTGGCTTGGCACTGCCCTGCCTGCCAGGCCAAGTGGCCACAAATGAAGGCCATTTCCCATGGGAAAAACGAAGTCCTTTCCCCAGGGTCTCAGGAATATGTTCAAGGTGGCGTTTGAGGCTCTAAGTACTTCCAGGGCCCTAGTTGCTGGCAGCTTTTCTTTTGGAAAAATCCAGCAACGATTGCATCATTCTAGCTAGGCTCCCACTTTCTGCCAGGGTGAGTGGCTGCCAAGGGAGGCCATTTGCCATGGGAAAAAGAAGTCCTTTCCCCAGGGTCTGGGTGTCAGATGAAAGGTGGCCTTTGGGGTTCTGAGGACTTGTAGGGTAGTACTTACTGGCTAGAGTAGAGGAAATGGATTCTATTTGAATATCTGTCTAGAGGCTTTGCCCCACAGGTCCTGGTTGTCCTTGATGGGCTGCAGCTGTGAGCATTGAAGAGAACTGGGATAAAAGGGGGCGGCGTAGCCATTCAGGGAGAGCCTTGAAGGAGCCCTGAACTGGGAAAGAACAGCATGCAGAAGAAAGCGTCTGTGCTGTGAAGATCTGCAGCCATAAGAACACACCGAGGAGGTATGGACTTTAGCAATCTGAGAACAGCATGATGGGACTCTAGAGAAATAGAACAACAACAAGTGGCAGCTTTCGATTTGGAGCAATCCAGCAAAGCTTGCAAATTTCTTGCTGGGCACCACCCTCTTGGTCAGGGCGAGTGGCCAGAAATGGAGGCCATTTTCCATGGGGAAAACGAAGTCATTGGCCCAGGCTCTGGGTGTCAGATGACTGGTGGCATCTGGGGCTGTAAGGACTTGCAGGGTCCTAGTTGCTGGCAGCTTTCGTTCTGGAAGGATCCAGCACAGTTTGTAGATTCCTGGCTTGGCACTGCCCTGCCTGCCAGGCAGAGTGGCCACAAATGAAGGCCATTTTCCATGGGAAAAACGAAGTCCTTTCCCCAGGGTCTCAGGAATATGTTCAAGGTGGCGTTTGAGGCTCTAAGTACTTCCAGGGCCCTAGTTGCTGGCAGCTTTTCTTTTGGAAAAATCCAGCAACGATTGCATCATTCTAGCTAGGCTCCCACTTTCTGCCAGGGTGAGTGGCTGCCAAGGGAGGCCATTTGCCATGGGAAAAAGAAGTCCTTTCCCCAGGGTCTGGGTGTCAGATGAAAGGTGGCCTTTGGGGTTCTGAGGACTTGTAGGGTAGTACTTACTGGCTAGAGTAGAGGAAATGGATTCTATTTGAATATCTGTCCCACAGGTCCTGGTTGTCCTTGATGGGCTGCAGCTGTGAGCATTGAAGAGAACTGGGATAAAAGGGGGCGGCGTAGCCATTCAGGGAGAGCCTTGAAGGAGCCCTGAACTGGGAAAGAACAGCATGCAGAAGAAAGCGTCTGTGCTGTGAAGATCTGCAGCCATAAGAACACACCGAGGAGGTATGGACTTTAGCAATCTGAGAACAGCATGATGGGACTCTAGAGAAATAGAACAACAACAAGTGGTAGCTTTCGATTTGGAGCAATCCAGCAAAGCTTGCAAATTTCTTGCTGGGCACCACCCTCTTGGTCAGGGCGAGTGGCCAGAAATGGAGGCCATTTTCCATGGGGAAAACGAAGTCATTGGCCCAGGCTCTGGGTGTCAGATGACTGGTGGCATCTGGGGCTGTAAGGACTTGCAGGGTCCTAGTTGCTGGCAGCTTTCGTTCTGGAAGGATCCAGCACAGTTTGTAGATTCCTGGCTTGGCACTGCCCTGCCTGCCAGGCCAAGTGGCCACAAATGAAGGCCATTTCCCATGGGAAAAACGAAGTCCTTTCCCCAGGGTCTCAGGAATATGTTCAAGGTGGCGTTTGAGGCTCTAAGTACTTCCAGGGCCCTAGTTGCTGGCAGCTTTTCTTTTGGAAAAATCCAGCAACGATTGCATCATTCTAGCTAGGCTCCCACTTTCTGCCAGGGTGAGTGGCTGCCAAGGGAGGCCATTTGCCATGGGAAAAAGAAGTCCTTTCCCCAGGGTCTGGGTGTCAGATGAAAGGTGGCCTTTGGGGTTCTGAGGACTTGTAGGGTAGTACTTACTGGCTAGAGTAGAGGAAATGGATTCTATTTGAATATCTGTCCCACAGGTCCTGGTTGTCCTTGATGGGCTGCAGCTGTGAGCATTGAAGAGAACTGGGATAAAAGGGGGCGGCGTAGCCATTCAGGGAGAGCCTTGAAGGAGCCCTGAACTGGGAAAGAACAGCATGCAGAAGAAAGCGTCTGTGCTGTGAAGATCTGCAGCCATAAGAACACACCGAGGAGGTATGGACTTTAGCAATCTGAGAACAGCATGATGGGACTCTAGAGAAATAGAACAACAACAAGTGGTAGCTTTCGATTTGGAGCAATCCAGCAAAGCTTGCAAATTTCTTGCTGGGCACCACCCTCTTGGTCAGGGCGAGTGGCCAGAAATGGAGGCCATTTTCCATGGGGAAAACGAAGTCATTGGCCCAGGCTCTGGGTGTCAGATGACTGGTGGCATCTGGGGCTGTAAGGACTTGCAGGGTCCTAGTTGCTGGCAGCTTTCGTTCTGGAAGGATCCAGCACAGTTTGTAGATTCCTGGCTTGGCACTGCCCTGCCTGCCAGGCCAAGTGGCCACAAATGAAGGCCATTTCCCATGGGAAAAACGAAGTCCTTTCCCCAGGGTCTCAGGAATATGTTCAAGGTGGCGTTTGAGGCTCTAAGTACTTCCAGGGCCCTAGTTGCTGGCAGCTTTTCTTTTGGAAAAATCCAGCAACGATTGCATCATTCTAGCTAGGCTCCCACTTTCTGCCAGGGTGAGTGGCTGCCAAGGGAGGCCATTTGCCATGGGAAAAAGAAGTCCTTTCCCCAGGGTCTGGGTGTCAGATGAAAGGTGGCCTTTGGGGTTCTGAGGACTTGTAGGGTAGTACTTACTGGCTAGAGTAGAGGAAATGGATTCTATTTGAATATCTGTCTAGAGGCTTTGCCCCACAGGTCCTGGTTGTCCTTGATGGGCTGCAGCTGTGAGCATTGAAGAGAACTGGGATAAAAGGGGGCGGCTTAGCCATTCAGGGAGAGCCTTGAAGGAGCCCTGAACTGGGAAAGAACAGCATGCAGAAGAAAGCGTCTGTGCTGTGAAGATCTGCAGCCATAAGAACACACCGAGGAGGTATGGACTTTAGCAATCTGAGAACAGCATTATGGGACTCTAGAGAAATAGAAGAACAACAAGTGGCAGCTTTCGATTTGGAGCAATCCAGCAAAGCTTGCAAATTTCTTGCTGGGCACCACCCTCTTGGTCAGGGCGAGTGGCCAGAAATGGAGGCCATTTTCCATGGGGAAAACGAAGTCATTGGCCCAGGCTCTGGGTGTCAGATGACAGGTGGCATCTGGGGCTCTAAGGACTTGCAGGGTCCTAGTTGCTGGCAGCTTTCGTTCTGGAAGGATCCAGCACAGTTTGTAGATTCCTGGCTTGGCACTGCCCTGCCTGCCAGGCCAAGTGGCCACAAATGAAGGCCATTTCCCATGGGAAAAACGAAGTCCTTTCCCCAGGGTCTCAGGAATATGTTCAAGGTGGCGTTTGAGGCTCTAAGTACTTCCAGGGCCCTAGTTGCTGCCAGCTTTTCTTTTGGAAAAATCCAGCAACGATTGCATCATTCTAGCTAGGCTCCCACTTTCTGCCAGGGTGAGTGGCTGCCAAGGGAGGCCATTTGCCATGGGAAAAAGAAGTCCTTTCCCCAGGGTCTGGGTGTCAGATGAAAGGTGGCCTTTGGGGTTCTGAGGACTTGTAGGGTAGTACTTACTGGCTTGAGTAGAGGAAATGGATTCTATTTGAATATCTGTCTAGAGGCTTTGCCCCACAGGTCCTGGTTGTCCTTGATGGGCTGCAGCTGTGAGCATTGAAGAGAACTGGGATAAAAGGGGGCGGCTTAGCCATTCAGGGAGAGCCTTGAAGGAGCCCTGAACTGGGAAAGAACAGCATGCAGAAGAAAGCGTCTGTGCTGTGAAGATCTGCAGCCATAAGAACACACCGAGGAGGTATGGACTTTAGCAATCTGAGAACAGCATGATGGGACTCTAGAGAAATAGAACAACAACAAGTGGTAGCTTTAGATTTGGAGCAATCCAGCAAAGCTTGCAAATTTCTTGCTGGGCACCACCCTCTTGGTCAGGGCGAGTGGCCAGAAATGGAGGCCATTTTCCATGGGGAAAACGAAGTCATTGGCCCAGGCTCTGGGTGTCAGATGACTGGTGGCATCTGGGGCTGTAAGGACTTGCAGGGTCCTAGTTGCTGGCAGCTTTCGTTCTGGAAGGATCCAGCACAGTTTGTAGATTCCTGGCTTGGCACTGCCCTGCCTGCCAGGCCAAGTGGCCACAAATGAAGGCCATTTCCCATGGGAAAAACGAAGTCCTTTCCCCAGGGTCTCAGGAATATGTTCAAGGTGGCGTTTGAGGCTCTAAGTACTTCCAGGGCCCTAGTTGCTGCCAGCTTTTCTTTTGGAAAAATCCAGCAACGATTGCATCATTCTAGCTAGGCTCCCACTTTCTGCCAGGGTGAGTGGCTGCCAAGGGAGGCCATTTGCCATGGGAAAAAGAAGTCCTTTCCCCAGGGTCTGGGTGTCAGATGAAAGGTGGCCTTTGGGGTTCTGAGGACTTGTAGGGTAGTACTTACTGGCTAGAGTAGAGGAAATGGATTCTATTTGAATATCTGTCTAGAGGCTTTGCCCCACAGGTCCTGGTTGTCCTTGATGGGCTGCAGCTGTGAGCATTGAAGAGAACTGGGATAAAAGGGGGCGGCTTAGCCATTCAGGGAGAGCCTTGAAGGAGCCCTGAACTGGGAAAGAACAGCATGCAGAAGAAAGCGTCTGTGCTGTGAAGATCTGCAGCCATAAGAACACACCGAGGAGGTATGGACTTTAGCAATCTGAGAACAGCATGATGGGACTCTAGAGAAATAGAACAACAACAAGTGGCAGCTTTCGATTTGGAGCAATCCAGCAAAGCTTGCAAATTTCTTGCTGGGCACCACCCTCTTGGTCAGGGCGAGTGGCCAGAAATGGAGGCCATTTTCCATGGGGAAAACGAAGTCATTGGCCCAGGCTCTGGGTGTCAGATGACTGGTGGCATCTGGGGCTGTAAGGACTTGCAGGGTCCTAGTTGCTGGCAGCTTTCGTTCTGGAAGGATCCAGCACAGTTTGTAGATTCCTGGCTTGGCACTGCCCTGCCTGCCAGGCCAAGTGGCCACAAATGAAGGCCATTTTCCATGGGAAAAACGAAGTCCTTTCCCCAGGGTCTCAGGAATATGTTCAAGGTGGCGTTTGAGGCTCTAAGTACTTCCAGGGCCCTAGTTGCTGGCAGCTTTTCTTTTGGAAAAATCCAGCAACGATTGCATCATTCTAGCTAGGCTCCCACTTTCTGCCAGGGTGAGTGGCTGCCAAGGGAGGCCATTTGCCATGGGAAAAAGAAGTCCTTTCCCCAGGGTCTGGGTGTCAGATGAAAGGTGGCCTTTGGGGTTCTGAGGACTTGTAGGGTAGTACTTACTGGCTAGAGTAGAGGAAATGGATTCTATTTGAATATCTGTCCCACAGGTCCTGGTTGTCCTTGATGGGCTGCAGCTGTGAGCATTGAAGAGAACTGGGATAAAAGGGGGCGGCGTAGCCATTCAGGGAGAGCCTTGAAGGAGCCCTGAACTGGGAAAGAACAGCATGCAGAAGAAAGCGTCTGTGCTGTGAAGATCTGCAGCCATAAGAACACACCGAGGAGGTATGGACTTTAGCAATCTGAGAACAGCATGATGGGACTCTAGAGAAATAGAACAACAACAAGTGGTAGCTTTAGATTTGGAGCAATCCAGCAAAGCTTGCAAATTTCTTGCTGGGCACCACCCTCTTGGTCAGGGCGAGTGGCCAGAAATGGAGGCCATTTTCCATGGGGAAAACGAAGTCATTGGCCCAGGCTCTGGGTGTCAGATGACTGGTGGCATCTGGGGCTGTAAGGACTTGCAGGGTCCTAGTTGCTGGCAGCTTTCGTTCTGGAAGGATCCAGCACAGTTTGTAGATTCCTGGCTTGGCACTGCCCTGCCTGCCAGGCCAAGTGGCCACAAATGAAGGCCATTTCCCATGGGAAAAACGAAGTCCTTTCCCCAGGGTCTCAGGAATATGTTCAAGGTGGCGTTTGAGGCTCTAAGTACTTCCAGGGCCCTAGTTGCTGGCAGCTTTTCTTTTGGAAAAATCCAGCAACGATTGCATCATTCTAGCTAGGCTCCCACTTTCTGCCAGGGTGAGTGGCTGCCAAGGGAGGCCATTTGCCATGGGAAAAAGAAGTCCTTTCCCCAGGGTCTGGGTGTCAGATGAAAGGTGGCCTTTGGGGTTCTGAGGACTTGTAGGGTAGTACTTACTGGCTAGAGTAGAGGAAATGGATTCTATTTGAATATCTGTCCCACAGGTCCTGGTTGTCCTTGATGGGCTGCAGCTGTGAGCATTGAAGAGAACTGGGATAAAAGGGGGCGGCGTAGCCATTCAGGGAGAGCCTTGAAGGAGCCCTGAACTGGGAAAGAACAGCATGCAGAAGAAAGCGTCTGTGCTGTGAAGATCTGCAGCCATAAGAACACACCGAGGAGGTATGGACTTTAGCAATCTGAGAACAGCATGATGGGACTCTAGAGAAATAGAACAACAACAAGTGGTAGCTTTCGATTTGGAGCAATCCAGCAAAGCTTGCAAATTTCTTGCTGGGCACCACCCTCTTGGTCAGGGCGAGTGGCCAGAAATGGAGGCAATTTTCCATGGGGAAAACGAAGTCATTGGCCCAGGCTCTGGGTGTCAGATGACTGGTGGCATCTGGGGCTCTAAGGACTTGCAGGGTCCTAGTTGCTGGCAGCTTTCGTTCTGGAAGGATCCAGCACAGTTTGTAGATTCCTGGCTTGGCACTGCCCTGCCTGCCAGGCCAAGTGGCCACAAATGAAGGCCATTTCCCATGGGAAAAACGAAGTCCTTTCCCCAGGGTCTCAGGAATATGTTCAAGGTGGCGTTTGAGGCTCTAAGTACTTCCAGGGCCCTAGTTGCTGCCAGCTTTTCTTTTGGAAAAATCCAGCAACGATTGCATCATTCTAGCTAGGCTCCCACTTTCTGCCAGGGTGAGTGGCTGCCAAGGGAGGCCATTTGCCATGGGAAAAAGAAGTCCTTTCCCCAGGGTCTGGGTGTCAGATGAAAGGTGGCCTTTGGGGTTCTGAGGACTTGTAGGGTACTACTTACTGGCTAGAGTAGAGGAAATGGATTCTATTTGAATATCTGTCCCACAGGTCCTGGTTGTCCTTGATGGGCTGCAGCTGTGAGCATTGAAGAGAACTGGGATAAAAGGGGGCGGCGTAGCCATTCAGGGAGAGCCTTGAAGGAGCCCTGAACTGGGAAAGAACAGCATGCAGAAGAAAGCGTCTGTGCTGTGAAGATCTGCAGCCATAAGAACACACCGAGGAGGTATGGACTTTAGCAATCTGAGAACAGCATGATGGGACTCTAGAGAAATAGAACAACAACAAGTGGTAGCTTTCGATTTGGAGCAATCCAGCAAAGCTTGCAAATTTCTTGCTGGGCACCACCCTCTTGGTCAGGGCGAGTGGCCAGAAATGGAGGCCATTTTCCATGGGGAAAACGAAGTCATTGGCCCAGGCTCTGGGTGTCAGATGACTGGTGGCATCTGGGGCTCTAAGGACTTGCAGGGTCCTAGTTGCTGGCAGCTTTCGTTCTGGAAGGATCCAGCACAGTTTGTAGATTCCTGGCTTGGCACTGCCCTGCCTGCCAGGCCAAGTGGCCACAAATGAAGGCCATTTCCCATGGGAAAAACGAAGTCCTTTCCCCAGGGTCTCAGGAATATGTTCAAGGTGGCGTTTGAGGCTCTAAGTACTTCCAGGGCCCTAGTTGCTGGCAGCTTTTCTTTTGGAAAAATCCAGCAACGATTGCATCATTCTAGCTAGGCTCCCACTTTCTGCCAGGGTGAGTGGCTGCCAAGGGAGGCCATTTGCCATGGGAAAAAGAAGTCCTTTCCCCAGGGTCTGGGTGTCAGATGAAAGGTGGCCTTTGGGGTTCTGAGGACTTGTAGGGTAGTACTTACTGGCTAGAGTAGAGGAAATGGATTCTATTTGAATATCTGTCTAGAGGCTTTGCCCCACAGGTCCTGGTTGTCCTTGATGGGCTGCAGCTGTGAGCATTGAAGAGAACTGGGATAAAAGGGGGCGGCGTAGCCATTCAGGGAGAGCCTTGAAGGAGCCCTGAACTGGGAAAGAACAGCATGCAGAAGAAAGCGTCTGTGCTGTGAAGATCTGCAGCCATAAGAACACACCGAGGAGGTATGGACTTTAGCAATCTGAGAACAGCATGATGGGACTCTAGAGAAATAGAACAACAACAAGTGGTAGCTTTCGATTTGGAGCAATCCAGCAAAGCTTGCAAATTTCTTGCTGGGCACCACCCTCTTGGTCAGGGCGAGTGGCCAGAAATGGAGGCAATTTTCCATGGGGAAAACGAAGTCATTGGCCCAGGCTCTGGGTGTCAGATGACTGGTGGCATCTGGGGCTGTAAGGACTTGCAGGGTCCTAGTTGCTGGCAGCTTTCGTTCTGGAAGGATCCAGCACAGTTTGTAGATTCCTGGCTTGGCACTGCCCTGCCTGCCAGGCCAAGTGGCCACAAATGAAGGCCATTTCCCATGGGAAAAACGAAGTCCTTTCCCCAGGGTCTCAGGAATATGTTCAAGGTGGCGTTTGAGGCTCTAAGTACTTCCAGGGCCCTAGTTGCTGGCAGCTTTTCTTTTGGAAAAATCCAGCAACGATTGCATCATTCTAGCTAGGCTCCCACTTTCTGCCAGGGTGAGTGGCTGCCAAGGGAGGCCATTTGCCATGGGAAAAAGAAGTCCTTTCCCCAGGGTCTGGGTGTCAGATGAAAGGTGGCCTTTGGGGTTCTGAGGACTTGTAGGGTACTACTTACTGGCTAGAGTAGAGGAAATGGATTCTATTGGAATATCTGTCCCACAGGTCCTGGTTGTCCTTGATGGGCTGCAGCTGTGAGCATTGAAGAGAACTGGGATAAAAGGGGGCGGCGTAGCCATTCAGGGAGAGCCTTGAAGGAGCCCTGAACTGGGAAAGAACAGCATGCAGAAGAAAGCGTCTGTGCTGTGAAGATCTGCAGCCATAAGAACACACCGAGGAGGTATGGACTTTAGCAATCTGAGAACAGCATGATGGGACTCTAGAGAAATAGAACAACAACAAGTGGTAGCTTTAGATTTGGAGCAATCCAGCAAAGCTTGCAAATTTCTTGCTGGGCACCACCCTCTTGGTCAGGGCGAGTGGCCAGAAATGGAGGCCATTTTCCATGGGGAAAACGAAGTCATTGGCCCAGGCTCTGGGTGTCAGATGACTGGTGGCATCTGGGGCTGTAAGGACTTGCAGGGTCCTAGTTGCTGGCAGCTTTCGTTCTGGAAGGATCCAGCACAGTTTGTAGATTCCTGGCTTGGCACTGCCCTGCCTGCCAGGCCAAGTGGCCACAAATGAAGGCCATTTCCCATGGGAAAAACGAAGTCCTTTCCCCAGGGTCTCAGGAATATGTTCAAGGTGGCGTTTGAGGCTCTAAGTACTTCCAGGGCCCTAGTTGCTGGCAGCTTTTCTTTTGGAAAAATCCAGCAACGATTGCATCATTCTAGCTAGGCTCCCACTTTCTGCCAGGGTGAGTGGCTGCCAAGGGAGGCCATTTGCCATGGGAAAAAGAAGTCCTTTCCCCAGGGTCTGGGTGTCAGATGAAAGGTGGCCTTTGGGGTTCTGAGGACTTGTAGGGTAGTACTTACTGGCTAGAGTAGAGGAAATGGATTCTATTTGAATATCTGTCTAGAGGCTTTGCCCCACAGGTCCTGGTTGTCCTTGATGGGCTGCAGCTGTGAGCATTGAAGAGAACTGGGATAAAAGGGGGCGGCTTAGCCATTCAGGGAGAGCCTTGAAGGAGCCCTGAACTGGGAAAGAACAGCATGCAGAAGAAAGCGTCTGTGCTGTGAAGATCTGCAGCCATAAGAACACACCGAGGAGGTATGGACTTTAGCAATCTGAGAACAGCATGATGGGACTCTAGAGAAATAGAACAACAACAAGTGGCAGCTTTCGATTTGGAGCAATCCAGCAAAGCTTGCAAATTTCTTGCTGGGCACCACCCTCTTGGTCAGGGCGAGTGGCCAGAAATGGAGGCCATTTTCCATGGGGAAAACGAAGTCATTGGCCCAGGCTCTGGGTGTCAGATGACTGGTGGCATCTGGGGCTGTAAGGACTTGCAGGGTCCTAGTTGCTGGCAGCTTTCGTTCTGGAAGGATCCAGCACAGTTTGTAGATTCCTGGCTTGGCACTGCCCTGCCTGCCAGGCCAAGTGGCCACAAATGAAGGCCATTTCCCATGGGAAAAACGAAGTCCTTTCCCCAGGGTCTCAGGAATATGTTCAAGGTGGCGTTTGAGGCTCTAAGTACTTCCAGGGCCCTAGTTGCTGGCAGCTTTTCTTTTGGAAAAATCCAGCAACGATTGCATCATTCTAGCTAGGCTCCCACTTTCTGCCAGGGTGAGTGGCTGCCAAGGGAGGCCATTTGCCATGGGAAAAAGAAGTCCTTTCCCCAGGGTCTGGGTGTCAGATGAAAGGTGGCCTTTGGGGTTCTGAGGACTTGTAGGGTAGTACTTACTGGCTAGAGTAGAGGAAATGGATTCTATTTGAATATCTGTCTAGAGGCTTTGCCCCACAGGTCCTGGTTGTCCTTGATGGGCTGCAGCTGTGAGCATTGAAGAGAACTGGGATAAAAGGGGGCGGCGTAGCCATTCAGGGAGAGCCTTGAAGGAGCCCTGAACTGGGAAAGAACAGCATGCAGAAGAAAGCGTCTGTGCTGTGAAGATCTGCAGCCATAAGAACACACCGAGGAGGTATGGACTTTAGCAATCTGAGAACAGCATGATGGGACTCTAGAGAAATAGAACAACAACAAGTGGTAGCTTTCGATTTGGAGCAATCCAGCAAAGCTTGCAAATTTCTTGCTGGGCACCACCCTCTTGGTCAGGGCGAGTGGCCAGAAATGGAGGCCATTTTCCATGGGGAAAACGAAGTCATTGGCCCAGGCTCTGGGTGTCAGATGACTGGTGGCATCTGGGGCTGTAAGGACTTGCAGGGTCCTAGTTGCTGGCAGCTTTCGTTCTGGAAGGATCCAGCACAGTTTGTAGATTCCTGGCTTGGCACTGCCCTGCCTGCCAGGCCAAGTGGCCACAAATGAAGGCCATTTCCCATGGGAAAAACGAAGTCCTTTCCCCAGGGTCTCAGGAAT
The DNA here is from genome assembly GCF_051311805.1 of Agelaius phoeniceus. Classification (NCBI taxonomy): domain Eukaryota; kingdom Metazoa; phylum Chordata; class Aves; order Passeriformes; family Icteridae; genus Agelaius; species Agelaius phoeniceus. The sequence goes on along the minus strand of NW_027510049.1, from coordinate 8,864 downwards.
ATGTTCAAGGTGGCGTTTGAGGCTCTAAGTACTTCCAGGGCCCTAGTTGCTGGCAGCTTTTCTTTTGGAAAAATCCAGCAACGATTGCATCATTCTAGCTAGGCTCCCACTTTCTGCCAGGGTGAGTGGCTGCCAAGGGAGGCCATTTGCCATGGGAAAAAGAAGTCCTTTCCCCAGGGTCTGGGTGTCAGATGAAAGGTGGCCTTTGGGGTTCTGAGGACTTGTAGGGTACTACTTACTGGCTAGAGTAGAGGAAATGGATTCTATTTGAATATCTGTCCCACAGGTCCTGGTTGTCCTTGATGGGCTGCAGCTGTGAGCATTGAAGAGAACTGGGATAAAAGGGGGCGGCGTAGCCATTCAGGGAGAGCCTTGAAGGAGCCCTGAACTGGGAAAGAACAGCATGCAGAAGAAAGCGTCTGTGCTGTGAAGATCTGCAGCCATAAGAACACACCGAGGAGGTATGGACTTTAGCAATCTGAGAACAGCATGATGGGACTCTAGAGAAATAGAACAACAACAAGTGGTAGCCTTAGATTTGGAGCAATCCAGCAAAGCTTGCAAATTTCTTGCTGGGCACCACCCTCTTGGTCAGGGCGAGTGGCCAGAAATGGAGGCCATTTTCCATGGGGAAAACGAAGTCATTGGCCCAGGCTCTGGGTGTCAGATGACTGGTGGCATCTGGGGCTGTAAGGACTTGCAGGGTCCTAGTTGCTGGCAGCTTTCGTTCTGGAAGGATCCAGCACAGTTTGTAGATTCCTGGCTTGGCACTGCCCTGCCTGCCAGGCCAAGTGGCCACAAATGAAGGCCATTTCCCATGGGAAAAACGAAGTCCTTTCCCCAGGGTCTCAGGAATATGTTCAAGGTGGCGTTTGAGGCTCTAAGTACTTCCAGGGCCCTAGTTGCTGGCAGCTTTTCTTTTGGAAAAATCCAGCAACGATTGCATCATTCTAGCTAGGCTCCCACTTTCTGCCAGGGTGAGTGGCTGCCAAGGGAGGCCATTTGCCATGGGAAAAAGAAGTCCTTTCCCCAGGGTCTGGGTGTCAGATGAAAGGTGGCCTTTGGGGTTCTGAGGACTTGTAGGGTAGTACTTACTGGCTAGAGTAGAGGAAATGGATTCTATTTGAATATCTGTCTAGAGGCTTTGCCCCACAGGTCCTGGTTGTCCTTGATGGGCTGCAGCTGTGAGCATTGAAGAGAACTGGGATAAAAGGGGGCGGCGTAGCCATTCAGGGAGAGCCTTGAAGGAGCCCTGAACTGGGAAAGAACAGCATGCAGAAGAAAGCGTCTGTGCTGTGAAGATCTGCAGCCATAAGAACACACCGAGGAGGTATGGACTTTAGCAATCTGAGAACAGCATGATGGGACTCTAGAGAAATAGAACAACAACAAGTGGCAGCTTTCGATTTGGAGCAATCCAGCAAAGCTTGCAAATTTCTTGCTGGGCACCACCCTCTTGGTCAGGGCGAGTGGCCAGAAATGGAGGCCATTTTCCATGGGGAAAACGAAGTCATTGGCCCAGGCTCTGGGTGTCAGATGACTGGTGGCATCTGGGGCTGTAAGGACTTGCAGGGTCCTAGTTGCTGGCAGCTTTCGTTCTGGAAGGATCCAGCACAGTTTGTAGATTCCTGGCTTGGCACTGCCCTGCCTGCCAGGCAGAGTGGCCACAAATGAAGGCCATTTTCCATGGGAAAAACGAAGTCCTTTCCCCAGGGTCTCAGGAATATGTTCAAGGTGGCGTTTGAGGCTCTAAGTACTTCCAGGGCCCTAGTTGCTGCCAGCTTTTCTTTTGGAAAAATCCAGCAACGATTGCATCATTCTAGCTAGGCTCCCACTTTCTGCCAGGGTGAGTGGCTGCCAAGGGAGGCCATTTGCCATGGGAAAAAGAAGTCCTTTCCCCAGGGTCTGGGTGTCAGATGAAAGGTGGCCTTTGGGGTTCTGAGGACTTGTAGGGTAGTACTTACTGGCTAGAGTAGAGGAAATGGATTCTATTTGAATATCTGTCCCACAGGTCCTGGTTGTCCTTGATGGGCTGCAGCTGTGAGCATTGAAGAGAACTGGGATAAAAGGGGGCGGCGTAGCCATTCAGGGAGAGCCTTGAAGGAGCCCTGAACTGGGAAAGAACAGCATGCAGAAGAAAGCGTCTGTGCTGTGAAGATCTGCAGCCATAAGAACACACCGAGGAGGTATGGACTTTAGCAATCTGAGAACAGCATGATGGGACTCTAGAGAAATAGAACAACAACAAGTGGTAGCTTTAGATTTGGAGCAATCCAGCAAAGCTTGCAAATTTCTTGCTGGGCACCACCCTCTTGGTCAGGGCGAGTGGCCAGAAATGGAGGCCATTTTCCATGGGGAAAACGAAGTCATTGGCCCAGGCTCTGGGTGTCAGATGACAGGTGGCATCTGGGGCTCTAAGGACTTGCAGGGTCCTAGTTGCTGGCAGCTTTCGTTCTGGAAGGATCCAGCAGAGTTTGTAGATTCCTGGCTTGGCACTGCCCTGCCTGCCAGGCCAAGTGGCCACAAATGAAGGCCATTTCCCATGGGAAAAACGAAGTCCTTTCCCCAGGGTCTCAGGAATATGTTCAAGGTGGCGTTTGAGGCTCTAAGTACTTCCAGGGCCCTAGTTGCTGGCAGCTTTTCTTTTGGAAAAATCCAGCAACGATTGCATCATTCTAGCTAGGCTCCCACTTTCTGCCAGGGTGAGTGGCTGCCAAGGGAGGCCATTTGCCATGGGAAAAAGAAGTCCTTTCCCCAGGGTCTGGGTGTCAGATGAAAGGTGGCCTTTGGGGTTCTGAGGACTTGTAGGGTAGTACTTACTGGCTAGAGTAGAGGAAATGGATTCTATTTGAATATCTGTCTAGAGGCTTTGCCCCACAGGTCCTGGTTGTCCTTGATGGGCTGCAGCTGTGAGCATTGAAGAGAACTGGGATAAAAGGGGGCGGCGTAGCCATTCAGGGAGAGCCTTGAAGGAGCCCTGAACTGGGAAAGAACAGCATGCAGAAGAAAGCGTCTGTGCTGTGAAGATCTGCAGCCATAAGAACACACCGAGGAGGTATGGACTTTAGCAATCTGAGAACAGCATGATGGGACTCTAGAGAAATAGAACAACAACAAGTGGTAGCTTTAGATTTGGAGCAATCCAGCAAAGCTTGCAAATTTCTTGCTGGGCACCACCCTCTTGGTCAGGGCGAGTGGCCAGAAATGGAGGCAATTTTCCATGGGGAAAACGAAGTCATTGGCCCAGGCTCTGGGTGTCAGATGACTGGTGGCATCTGGGGCTGTAAGGACTTGCAGGGTCCTAGTTGCTGGCAGCTTTCGTTCTGGAAGGATCCAGCACAGTTTGTAGATTCCTGGCTTGGCACTGCCCTGCCTGCCAGGCCAAGTGGCCACAAATGAAGGCCATTTCCCATGGGAAAAACGAAGTCCTTTCCCCAGGGTCTCAGGAATATGTTCAAGGTGGCGTTTGAGGCTCTAAGTACTTCCAGGGCCCTAGTTGCTGCCAGCTTTTCTTTTGGAAAAATCCAGCAACGATTGCATCATTCTAGCTAGGCTCCCACTTTCTGCCAGGGTGAGTGGCTGCCAAGGGAGGCCATTTGCCATGGGAAAAAGAAGTCCTTTCCCCAGGGTCTGGGTGTCAGATGAAAGGTGGCCTTTGGGGTTCTGAGGACTTGTAGGGTAGTACTTACTGGCTAGAGTAGAGGAAATGGATTCTATTTGAATATCTGTCTAGAGGCTTTGCCCCACAGGTCCTGGTTGTCCTTGATGGGCTGCAGCTGTGAGCATTGAAGAGAACTGGGATAAAAGGGGGCGGCTTAGCCATTCAGGGAGAGCCTTGAAGGAGCCCTGAACTGGGAAAGAACAGCATGCAGAAGAAAGCGTCTGTGCTGTGAAGATCTGCAGCCATAAGAACACACCGAGGAGGTATGGACTTTAGCAATCTGAGAACAGCATGATGGGACTCTAGAGAAATAGAACAACAACAAGTGGCAGCTTTCGATTTGGAGCAATCCAGCAAAGCTTGCAAATTTCTTGCTGGGCACCACCCTCTTGGTCAGGGCGAGTGGCCAGAAATGGAGGCCATTTTCCATGGGGAAAACGAAGTCATTGGCCCAGGCTCTGGGTGTCAGATGACTGGTGGCATCTGGGGCTGTAAGGACTTGCAGGGTCCTAGTTGCTGGCAGCTTTCGTTCTGGAAGGATCCAGCACAGTTTGTAGATTCCTGGCTTGGCACTGCCCTGCCTGCCAGGCCAAGTGGCCACAAATGAAGGCCATTTTCCATGGGAAAAACGAAGTCCTTTCCCCAGGGTCTCAGGAATATGTTCAAGGTGGCGTTTGAGGCTCTAAGTACTTCCAGGGCCCTAGTTGCTGGCAGCTTTTCTTTTGGAAAAATCCAGCAACGATTGCATCATTCTAGCTAGGCTCCCACTTTCTGCCAGGGTGAGTGGCTGCCAAGGGAGGCCATTTGCCATGGGAAAAAGAAGTCCTTTCCCCAGGGTCTGGGTGTCAGATGAAAGGTGGCCTTTGGGGTTCTGAGGACTTGTAGGGTAGTACTTACTGGCTAGAGTAGAGGAAATGGATTCTATTTGAATATCTGTCCCACAGGTCCTGGTTGTCCTTGATGGGCTGCAGCTGTGAGCATTGAAGAGAACTGGGATAAAAGGGGGCGGCGTAGCCATTCAGGGAGAGCCTTGAAGGAGCCCTGAACTGGGAAAGAACAGCATGCAGAAGAAAGCGTCTGTGCTGTGAAGATCTGCAGCCATAAGAACACACCGAGGAGGTATGGACTTTAGCAATCTGAGAACAGCATGATGGGACTCTAGAGAAATAGAACAACAACAAGTGGCAGCTTTAGATTTGGAGCAATCCAGCAAAGCTTGCAAATTTCTTGCTGGGCACCACCCTCTTGGTCAGGGCGAGTGGCCAGAAATGGAGGCCATTTTCCATGGGGAAAACGAAGTCATTGGCCCAGGCTCTGGGTGTCAGATGACTGGTGGCATCTGGGGCTGTAAGGACTTGCAGGGTCCTAGTTGCTGGCAGCTTTCGTTCTGGAAGGATCCAGCACAGTTTGTAGATTCCTGGCTTGGCACTGCCCTGCCTGCCAGGCCAAGTGGCCACAAATGAAGGCCATTTCCCATGGGAAAAACGAAGTCCTTTCCCCAGGGTCTCAGGAATATGTTCAAGGTGGCGTTTGAGGCTCTAAGTACTTCCAGGGCCCTAGTTGCTGCCAGCTTTTCTTTTGGAAAAATCCAGCAACGATTGCATCATTCTAGCTAGGCTCCCACTTTCTGCCAGGGTGAGTGGCTGCCAAGGGAGGCCATTTGCCATGGGAAAAAGAAGTCCTTTCCCCAGGGTCTGGGTGTCAGATGAAAGGTGGCCTTTGGGGTTCTGAGGACTTGTAGGGTAGTACTTACTGGCTAGAGTAGAGGAAATGGATTCTATTTGAATATCTGTCCCACAGGTCCTGGTTGTCCTTGATGGGCTGCAGCTGTGAGCATTGAAGAGAACTGGGATAAAAGGGGGCGGCGTAGCCATTCAGGGAGAGCCTTGAAGGAGCCCTGAACTGGGAAAGAACAGCATGCAGAAGAAAGCGTCTGTGCTGTGAAGATCTGCAGCCATAAGAACACACCGAGGAGGTATGGACTTTAGCAATCTGAGAACAGCATGATGGGACTCTAGAGAAATAGAACAACAACAAGTGGTAGCTTTAGATTTGGAGCAATCCAGCAAAGCTTGCAAATTTCTTGCTGGGCACCACCCTCTTGGTCAGGGCGAGTGGCCAGAAATGGAGGCCATTTTCCATGGGGAAAACGAAGTCATTGGCCCAGGCTCTGGGTGTCAGATGACTGGTGGCATCTGGGGCTGTAAGGACTTGCAGGGTCCTAGTTGCTGGCAGCTTTCGTTCTGGAAGGATCCAGCACAGTTTGTAGATTCCTGGCTTGGCACTGCCCTGCCTGCCAGGCCAAGTGGCCACAAATGAAGGCCATTTCCCATGGGAAAAACGAAGTCCTTTCCCCAGGGTCTCAGGAATATGTTCAAGGTGGCGTTTGAGGCTCTAAGTACTTCCAGGGCCCTAGTTGCTGCCAGCTTTTCTTTTGGAAAAATCCAGCAACGATTGCATCATTCTAGCTAGGCTCCCACTTTCTGCCAGGGTGAGTGGCTGCCAAGGGAGGCCATTTGCCATGGGAAAAAGAAGTCCTTTCCCCAGGGTCTGGGTGTCAGATGAAAGGTGGCCTTTGGGGTTCTGAGGACTTGTAGGGTAGTACTTACTGGCTAGAGTAGAGGAAATGGATTCTATTTGAATATCTGTCTAGAGGCTTTGCCCCACAGGTCCTGGTTGTCCTTGATGGGCTGCAGCTGTGAGCATTGAAGAGAACTGGGATAAAAGGGGGCGGCGTAGCCATTCAGGGAGAGCCTTGAAGGAGCCCTGAACTGGGAAAGAACAGCATGCAGAAGAAAGCGTCTGTGCTGTGAAGATCTGCAGCCATAAGAACACACCGAGGAGGTATGGACTTTAGCAATCTGAGAACAGCATGATGGGACTCTAGAGAAATAGAACAACAACAAGTGGTAGCTTTCGATTTGGAGCAATCCAGCAAAGCTTGCAAATTTCTTGCTGGGCACCACCCTCTTGGTCAGGGCGAGTGGCCAGAAATGGAGGCAATTTTCCATGGGGAAAACGAAGTCATTGGCCCAGGCTCTGGGTGTCAGATGACTGGTGGCATCTGGGGCTGTAAGGACTTGCAGGGTCCTAGTTGCTGGCAGCTTTCGTTCTGGAAGGATCCAGCAGAGTTTGTAGATTCCTGGCTTGGCACTGCCCTGCCTGCCAGGCCAAGTGGCCACAAATGAAGGCCATTTCCCATGGGAAAAACGAAGTCCTTTCCCCAGGGTCTCAGGAATATGTTCAAGGTGGCGTTTGAGGCTCTAAGTACTTCCAGGGCCCTAGTTGCTGGCAGCTTTTCTTTTGGAAAAATCCAGCAACGATTGCATCATTCTAGCTAGGCTCCCACTTTCTGCCAGGGTGAGTGGCTGCCAAGGGAGGCCATTTGCCATGGGAAAAAGAAGTCCTTTCCCCAGGGTCTGGGTGTCAGATGAAAGGTGGCCTTTGGGGTTCTGAGGACTTGTAGGGTAGTACTTACTGGCTAGAGTAGAGGAAATGGATTCTATTTGAATATCTGTCCCACAGGTCCTGGTTGTCCTTGATGGGCTGCAGCTGTGAGCATTGAAGAGAACTGGGATAAAAGGGGGCGGCGTAGCCATTCAGGGAGAGCCTTGAAGGAGCCCTGAACTGGGAAAGAACAGCATGCAGAAGAAAGCGTCTGTGCTGTGAAGATCTGCAGCCATAAGAACACACCGAGGAGGTATGGACTTTAGCAATCTGAGAACAGCATGATGGGACTCTAGAGAAATAGAACAACAACAAGTGGTAGCTTTAGATTTGGAGCAATCCAGCAAAGCTTGCAAATTTCTTGCTGGGCACCACCCTCTTGGTCAGGGCGAGTGGCCAGAAATGGAGGCCATTTTCCATGGGGAAAACGAAGTCATTGGCCCAGGCTCTGGGTGTCAGATGACTGGTGGCATCTGGGGCTCTAAGGACTTGCAGGGTCCTAGTTGCTGGCAGCTTTCGTTCTGGAAGGATCCAGCACAGTTTGTAGATTCCTGGCTTGGCACTGCCCTGCCTGCCAGGCCAAGTGGCCACAAAATGAAGGCCATTTCCCATGGGAAAAACGAAGTCCTTTCCCCAGGGTCTCAGGAATATGTTCAAGGTGGCGTTTGAGGCTCTAAGTACTTCCAGGGCCCTAGTTGCTGGCAGCTTTTCTTTTGGAAAAATCCAGCAACGATTGCATCATTCTAGCTAGGCTCCCACTTTCTGCCAGGGTGAGTGGCTGCCAAGGGAGGCCATTTGCCATGGGAAAAAGAAGTCCTTTCCCCAGGGTCTGGGTGTCAGATGAAAGGTGGCCTTTGGGTTCTGAGGACTTGTAGGGTAGTACTTACTGGCTAGAGTAGAGGAAATGGATTCTATTTGAATATCTGTCTAGAGGCTTTGCCCCACAGGTCCTGGTTGTCCTTGATGGGCTGCAGCTGTGAGCATTGAAGAGAACTGGGATAAAAGGGGGCGGCGTAGCCATTCAGGGAGAGCCTTGAAGGAGCCCTGAACTGGGAAAGAACAGCATGCAGAAGAAAGCGTCTGTGCTGTGAAGATCTGCAGCCATAAGAACACACCGAGGAGGTATGGACTTTAGCAATCTGAGAACAGCATGATGGGACTCTAGAGAAATAGAACAACAACAAGTGGTAGCTTTAGATTTGGAGCAATCCAGCAAAGCTTGCAAATTTCTTGCTGGGCACCACCCTCTTGGTCAGGGCGAGTGGCCAGAAATGGAGGCCATTTTCCATGGGGAAAACGAAGTCATTGGCCCAGGCTCTGGGTGTCAGATGACTGGTGGCATCTGGGGCTGTAAGGACTTGCAGGGTCCTAGTTGCTGGCAGCTTTCGTTCTGGAAGGATCCAGCAGAGTTTGTAGATTCCTGGCTTGGCACTGCCCTGCCTGCCAGGCCAAGTGGCCACAAATGAAGGCCATTTTCCATGGGAAAAACGAAGTCCTTTCCCCAGGGTCTCAGGAATATGTTCAAGGTGGCGTTTGAGGCTCTAAGTACTTCCAGGGCCCTAGTTGCTGGCAGCTTTTCTTTTGGAAAAATCCAGCAACGATTGCATCATTCTAGCTAGGCTCCCACTTTCTGCCAGGGTGAGTGGCTGCCAAGGGAGGCCATTTGCCATGGGAAAAAGAAGTCCTTTCCCAGGGTCTGGGTGTCAGATGAAAGGTGGCCTTTGGGGTTCTGAGGACTTGTAGGGTACTACTTACA